>NC_134458.1:9475532-9780286 GCF_047948215.1 Lycorma delicatula
TACTGATGCTAATTACCCTATTGCTTGGAAATTATTACAAGACTGTTATGAAAATAAAAGATTGATTGCTTCGGCGCATGTTGGAGAGATAAACATTAAGGCAGTTAGTAAGGAAGAAGCCAGTGAATTACGTCAGTTTATCAATATGATGATTAGCAATTTTAATGCTTTCAATGTTTTAAATATTCAAACACCAATTCATGAAATAATCTCGAGTCAACTGTATGTAGATAGATAAGATGCAAAAACTAATCGTGAATGGGAATTAAAAAATTCTACACAAGATTTTCCATTACTCAAAGATCTCTTTGAATTTTTGGAAAATAAATGTCAAGCCTTGGAGGTTTTAGCTTCTTCAGGCAATATTAAACAAAGGGTAGTATATGAATGGCACAAATATAAGACTTTTCCACATTCTAACGCATATATTGCTACTGATTCCAAAATATGTGAATGTTGCAACCAACCTCACACTTCATAGAAATGTCCAAACTTTAATAATTTAAGTGTTTCTGATAAAACTAATTTCATTAAGACTAAACAGTTATACTACAATTGTCTTAGATTAGGTCATTTAGTTAAGTATTCTTCGTCAAGAGGCTGTCAAATTTGCAAGGGCAAATATCAAACATCATAACACGTAAGTTCAGAAAATAATTCGTTTAAATCCAAGAACGATTATGATTCAGACTCAAATCATAAATCTCCTAGTTGTTCGCAAGACAGTCCTAATCCTCCTCGTAGCTCTTCCAACATGTATTGTTCACTTAAATCAAGAGTACAATCGGATATTTTACTCTCTACAATTGTAGTTAAGGTCAAGGATACTCAAGGAAGATTACAAACATGTAGATTATTATTAGATTCAGCTAGTCAGTCGAATTTTATTACTGAAAATTGTGTTAAAAGATAAGGGTTAAGAAAAATTCAAGTCAGTACCAAAAATGGGTATAAAAAATTTCCCCACTAATACAAAATATAGTGTGGATGTAGAACTGTTTTCCATGTACAACGTCTTTAATGTAAATATTTCTTGTTTAATATTACCACAAATAACTAACAATATGCCATGCAAGATTATTAACTACGAAATTTGCCTCCAAATTTGAAGTTATCTGATCCACAATTTTATAAACTAGCAAATATTGACATGTTAATAGGCACTGAGTTATATTTTGAGATTTTGAAATGCAATAAAGAGTAAGACCAGATACTTATCCAATTCTTTTTGAAACTGAATTAGGATGGATATTATAAGGAAAATTTCAGTCAGAAAATACCTCTCTAGGTCTTCAAACCACATATTAATGTTAAACATGTGGTTTGAAGACCTGGAGAGGTATTCCTCTCCATTTGAAACAATGATCAACTTCAACATCAGCTCAAACAGTTTTGGGAATTAGAGAATTTGGTGTTTCCACCCAAGTCCAAGGAACAAGATGAGTGTGAACAGTACTATCGAAACACGACAACCAAGAATACTTCAGGTCGCTTTATCATGAGACTTCCTCTAAAATCAGATCATCTGCCTTTGGGAGACTCTTTCGAGCAAGCAAGTTTGAGATTTCAAAACTTAGAGAAAAGGCTTCAGAGAAATTCAACACTTCGTCTAGAATATTCCAAATTTCTTCAAGAAAATGAAAAACTCTGTCATATGAAACCAGTCTCACTTCAAAATAATGGTTGTAAACAAACTTATTACCTTCCCCATCATGCTGTATTTAAACAGAATAGTACTACAGCCAAACTTTGAGTAGTTTTTGATGGTTTAGCACGAACATCAACTGGAACCTCCCTTAATGACAGCTTAATGATTGGTCCTACGGTGGAACAAGATTTGTGGTCGATTATTATAAGATTCAGAACCCATGCCATTGCGTTTACAGCAGACATTGAGAAAATGTACCGCCAAATTAAAATTCATCCTGAAGATCACAGCCTTCTATGCATTCTTTGGCGGACATCGCCATCTAATCAAATTCAGTGTTACGAACTTCAAACAGTAACTTACGGCACTGCTTCAGCTCCATTCTTGGCTACAAGGTCTTTAGAACAATTAGCAGAAGAAGAAAAGGACAAATATCCAACTGCATCCAAAATTTTATGTCGTGATTTTTATGTTGATGACTTGGTTTCAGGAGCTAATGGTATTAATACAGTCTTAACAATCCAATCAGAATTAATAGACTTGTTAAGTTCTGGTGGATTTCAACTGAGAAAATGGAGTTCTAATCATAAATCTTTTTTAAATTCATTATCTCAAGAACCTTTAATGATAATCTCATCAACTCAAATTGAGAAGAAAGATAGCATTCAAAATTTAGGCTTTCAGTGGTTTTCTGAAACAGATATGTTTTCTGTTTCTATCAAATTTTAATCATTTAAGGAGGTAATAACAAAAAGATCAGTAGCGTCAACAGTAGCTTCTATTTATGATCTGATTGATTTAATCAGCCTTCTTGTAATCTGTTAAAAAATATTTTTGCAGCAATTGTGGCTTAGTGGTATTGGTTGGGATGATAATTTACCATCATCATTGCAGAAGTGACATATTTTAATGTCACAACTTCCTTTAATTGATGATATTAAAATAAAGAGAAAGGTTCTAATTGATAATCCTATAAATACTGAAATACAGTTTCTGCAATGCCTCACAACAAGCTTATGGTGCTTGCTTATACCTGCTTCCATCAACACTATCACAAGGGTTTCAGTTCAACTTCTTTGCTCGAAATCTCGTGTGGCACCAGTCAAAACTGTTAGCATACCGTGTTTAGAACTGTGTGGTGCTTTACTGTTGTCAAAACTTTTATGCAAGACCTTATCAATCTTGAATTTGGTAACCGAAAGGATTCATCTTTGGACGGACTCCAAAATTTGTTTGGCATGGATGTCTGTGCCTGCTTTGAAGTGGAAGACAGTTGTGGCAAATCGAGTTTCACAGATTCAAGATCTCACAAACATCACTGGCTGGAAATATGTTGCTTCTTCAGATAATCCTGCAGATCTCATTTCCAGGGGTACTGAGCCATACAGTTTACATAAAGGCATCTGGTGGGGTAGACCCACTTGGTTATCCTTATCCTCTAGTTCAGACGGTGATGATGTTCAAGATATTTCAGAAGCACAACAAGTTGTATCCAGTTTAGCTTTTGTTTCTCCTATGAATGACGATTTAGTCAGTAAGTTTTCAAGTATGTGTAAATTGACACAAGTAGTTGCCTTATACAAGAGATTTATTTATAATTGTCGTAATAAGAAAAGAAAAACCGGATATCTTAATACTGTAGATATTCAAGATTCACTACTAACATGTATCTGGTTAGCACAAGAGATATATTGTAAAGAAATTAAAGATCTTCAGTCAAATTCTGGCATTTCTAAGAAAAGTGAACTTCTCCTTCATCCTTTTCTTGATGCTTGTGGCATGATACGAGTGGGAGGATTAGATAATGTTGATATTGATTACGACATCAAACATCAGATTATTTTCCGCCAAAACACCATCTTACGTTGCTAATTATCAGAGCTGAACATATAAGATTACTGCACGCCACTTCTCAGTCATAGTTAGCATCACGCTAACAAGACTCAAATACTGGATTCCAAGAGCACAAAGGGTAATCAGGAGTGTCATTCATAACTGTGCGACATGCTTTCAATTTAAGGCAGCTACAGCTAAACAATTAATGGGTCAGCTGCCCAAACAAAGAGTAGAAATTAGTCGTCCCTTTCTCAACTCAGGAGTGGACTATGCAGGACCATTTCAAATGAATTATGGTAGTCCGAGAAATAAAATTTTCATTTATTGAATAAAATGCATGATCAATTATCGTGTTCTTATATTCTACTTCATAATAAAATAAAGAAAAAATCTTATATTTTGGACAACACAAGATAACTTCTGTCTGGCAATATCTTCTACCTTAAAGAGTAATATTGAAGGTTTGTTTTATTAATTATATGTTAAAAAGTCATTACTTATTAATTATTTTAATACTTTCTGCCTTTCACCTCCACTATACAAATCATAAATTTCTGTATCCCCTACCAATAAACTAGTATGCTGAAAACATCAAATTAATGTTTTCTTAGGAACGTATTCCAGTATATAATAATTTGTCAGTATACATTTTGCTACAATTAGCCAGAAGATGAAATGGGACAAACATAAATTTTATGCTATATTGCAATCTTTGTATGTCTGTTAACTCATGCAATTCATAATGAGTTAGTCAGTGATTTTACGTTATAAGCCTTCCTTGCAGCTTTAAGACATTTCACTACAAGTAGAGGCCACATTGCCAATTTGTATAGTGATAACGGCACAAATTTTGTTGGAGCCAACAGTGAGTTAATTTCATTGAGGAAACTTTTTCTAAATTAAGAAATCAATGCAGATATTCAAAATTACACCACCAAGTCACATCTCAAATGGCATTTCATACCACCTAATTCGTCTCACTTTGGTGGGTTATGGGAGGCGCTGTAAGGTCTATGAAACATCATTTGAAAAGAGTAATGGGTAAAATTTATCTGACATTCGAAGATTTTTCCACTCTTTTATCTGATGTAGAAGCTATCCTAAATTCGAGACCTATTTCCTCTTTATCCAATGACCCTAGCAATCCATCTTATTTGTCACCTGGGCATTTTCTAATTGGTAATCCTATTATAACCTTGCCTGAACTCAATTTGTCAGAGGTAAATTGTAACAGGCTTTCCAGATGGCAGCAAGTACAGAAGATGCGTCAAAATCTTTGGTCTTGATGGTCACATGACTACCTTCATGGTTTGCAACAACGCAGCAAGTGGAATTCAACAGCTGAAAATCTTCATCCAGGTTTGGTAGTGCTAGTGAAAGAAGACAATTTACCACCTTAGTAGTGGAAAATGGCTGTTGTACACAGTGTCTTCCCGGGTAAAGACAGTTTAGTGTGTGTAGTGCAATTAAGGATTGGCAACACAATTTTCTAAAGACCTATCATTAAACTTGTGCCATTGCCAATAAACTGAGACAATGTAATTAATATTGATCAAAGATCAACATGCGGGGAGTATGTTGGGTTTCAAATTATCCTCCAGCTGTTTGAAGGACTGGAGACTGGAAAGGCAGAAAGTATTAAAATAATTAATAAGTAATGACTTTTTAACATATAATTAATAAAACAAACTTTCAATATGACTCTTTAAGGTAGAAGATATTGCCAGACAGAAGTTATCTTGTGTTGTCCAAAATATAAGATTTTTTCTTTATTTTATTATGAAGTAGAATATAAGAACATGACAATTGATCATGCATTTTATTCAATAAATGAATATTTTGAAGAAGTAGGGAAATAAAAAGGGAGTTTATAACCAGTTCAAATAAATCTATCAAGCTAGGATATTTCAAGGTTTAGTTAACAAACTATAATATTCATTGAACAGCAGGATAAGATTTAAAATAATTAAAAATTATAACTGACTCGCTTCAAAATTATTGCAATTTGCTCTTTCAAAGGCTTTTTGGAGTTAATTAGCATCAGTACTTCTTCATTGAAATATCCATTAGCACCGTTGAAAATAACACCCATCTTAAAAAGATTAGAAATTGTATTAATTGAATAATATATCAATTAATTTATTTTATGTTAATTTGTATTTGCTAATCTAATTTGTTGTTTTTGTCAAATTTAATGTGTTAAGGCCGCTTTTACTAATCTTGTCTCTTCACTAAAATGCCTGCAAGAAGACGTTTTGGAAGACTAATGAGTCTGCTGTATTGTACTATGAAATTATGAACCATATAGTACATTATTTTACATAAATTTATTAATAAAGCTCATGCTTGGGAATTGATTCAAATTTAAAATATTTGAATAAAAATCCAAGTACATATTTTTGGAACTTTGTCCAGCAGTATTTTAATTTCTTTTTGTAAATATTAACGTAGAAACATCTTATTTTTTATATACTGATAACAGAATTTATTTTAATTTTTTATTTCTGTGTTGGTTATCTTAGCCACAAGTAATAAATCCATTAACGGGCCAGTACCAGTTTGTCATAAATAGTGGTGGAGCTGCAACACAGCCGATTCTGCCTTCCATAAACCAATCTATGGTTGTACCCCAGCATCATGGTCGCTTAATGCCTCAAATACCAACAATAGTTACATCACAGTTTGAATTAGATAGTAAGTATAAAATGCTTTGATATAAGGCTTTAAAAATATTCTGTATACAAGCACTCAAAAATGTTTTACTTTATGGATACAATTGTCTACACTAATAATTTTTTTGCCACTTATAAAGCATCATAATATTATTAATTAGCACGTAGTAATATTATCACTGTATAATAACATATTCTGCATTAAGCTGGAACTCTTTGATATCATGTTTTCTATATATCTAGATGACGGTTGTATTCTGTATCATGTTCTGCTTTCTCAATGAAATTGTTTCATATGAAACATCCATTTCACTTAGTTTTATTTTTTACTCTATTTAATAATGTTTGTTAAAATTTTGTTCACAATATAATAACAATAAAAACTACAAAACAATTTAAACATTTATGTCGAGTTGCTGGTAATGTACAGAGTTGTACGTTCCCAAGCAACTAGGTTGTCTTAGAATCATGTTAAATGACATGGAATTCAGCACCAAACGGTTTGATAAGATACTGTTAAGGTCCTATCCTAAAAAAAAATATAGTATGAGACTTGTGGATGGCATACCAATTATGGACATCATACTGACTTAGTATATAAGCTAGTGATAAATAAACTCCTGGATCTCTTACATGTTCTATATTACCACAGACTCCAATAACTGGTTATTTTCTAAAGTACTTCCTAGTTTCAGAAAGAGGAAATTCAAATTACTGACTTGTTTATTGACTCGTGTCATATTACAATTATTGATTCATATTGTACAGTGTAACAGTGTTTTCTCTGATTAATTTTTATTATTTGGTCAAAAAATTTCAGAGGAGTCAGACATAAAGCTTCCTATCTTCTTGTGAAGACCAGAGGCACATGTTTATTTCTATTATCTATTTCAGAAAGTGTTTCTGTGATCCAGAAGGTTACAAAAAATTATAACTTTTAATGCAAGTTGTTAATGGGAGGGGGATTAATAATATTAATAGCTTCATATAATTAATGTAGATTGGAGATAAACATTTTTTTAACTGAAAAACTTTGATTCAAGTTAAAGAGAAATCCTATTTTCATTTACTGACCCCCATCATTTTTTTACTGCTGCACGAACTATTCAGTAAAATATTTTGTTTGTGAAAATCACTAAAAACAAATATTTGTTTTTGCAATTTGTTTATCAGTACTGTCATCTTAAACAGCTCCATTATTGTTTCTGGTCGGTCAATCTATTAATTTTATTAGTTATTCTGTCTCTCTTTATCAGTGTTTTTGTCAAAGGGAAAACTCACTTCTTCAACATGGCTGCATTTACCTAATTCTAAAATGTTTGTTGCTTCTGTTGCAATGTGATATTTAATAACTTTTTTGTTGTGGAGAGTAGATAAATTTTGATAAATCATATTTTCACTGTTCACTAGAGAATTGTTTTGATATGAATTATCTTGTAACCAATTTTAGAAGCTTCAATTATTAAACTGCTAATTATATTGCAAAATTGGTTATATCTTAATTGCTTTCAATTTTAGTAAGATATGAAAATTTTGAAATGGTTTTCAAAATAATTTGATAGTGAATGTCTTTTACCAATTTGTCATATAAAGACTAACATCAACTTCAATGATTATAAATTGATGACAGTCTTAATTGTCATAATATGCATTTAAAAACTTAGTCTTAATATAATCTAAATCTTTGAAAATCTTTTCTCATTTTAAAGTTTAGATTTTTATGAGTTTACCAAAATGTTATGGTTTTTTCTTTCTTTTTTTACTTTCATTGTTAATATTTTTCTGTTCATTTAATTTCAGACAGAAACAATTTCCTCAATGGAAACCCTCCTACAGGAATATACAGCACATTCCCAGAACAACAGCTACCAGCAGGGAGTGACAAAGTAGATATGCTTGATATTCCTGGGAAAGGTCGATGTTATGTCTATATAGCTAGGTTAGTATGGTTGTTATTATTTATGTAATACTATAAAGTGAGATATTAAAATCACAAAGCATCATTTTACATAGGAAAATGAATTAACAGGAAAACTTATTTGAATAGCAAAAAGGGAAATAACAATTTTTAGTAATTATAAAAAAATTAAAGAAAATTTTGAATGTTTATCTATTAGGTGGTTATTTAAAAATGTGAACCTGCTGTAATAGTGGTGTGAGCAGGTGAAGGTAGCCTGTGAGTTTGAATCTTCTTGCTCTGAATTAGAGTAGGTTATCCAGCTTGGTCAATTAGTTTGTACTGAAACATTGTTTGAAATGGACATCTCTACATTATTATGTCAGAATCATGTTAATTTTAAAAACTGAGTAGTAATTTTCCAGTTTTTTAAAAAATTGGAAATTTTTTATTTAACTGTAAAAAGTCACCAAAATAGAGGCTTGTTTATGTAGGTGTGTAGATATGCTATTTCATATACATGAGTGTTTTGAGTGGTACAAAAACTTTACTAAGGTCAAGAGTATAAAAAAATTTAAAAAAAAAAAAAAGTCAAATTATTCAAAAAATGATATTTTTGATATTCAAATGACACATACATTTATAATATTGTCAAATAGACTGCTAAGTTCATTTTGTGAGATCAACTACGTAGGAAATAGCATCCATAAAGCCTTACTATTTCGAGCAAAAAGAGCACCAGAGAATACTATTCTGACATTCTGAAATGCTTGAATACTTATTGAAGCTTTTTGTGGTTGCTTGACCACATTTGCTGTATAAAGTCATTACATGTTTGTAGCTTAATGTTTTCAGTATAAACCAAAAACGAAGAAGCATCCAAGCAAAGGAAGATGCACACATTATCAAGAGTGAAGAAGAAAATGCCCACAAAGACCTAACCAAAAGAAATTTTGATAGTTTTCTTTGATAGATTTTTTTTTTTTTTGATGGATAGGATGTAATCATGACTAAATTTATACTGCCACTCAGTATGACTGAATAAAAAAAAGGGTCACCTTCCCTTTCATAGCGTTCTTTCAAGTTTGTACACACTTTGAGTCTTGTTTCCTTGTGTCGTTGCTTTAACTCTTTCGGGACCCACCTTAAACTTGTTTTGCTGTACTTGAGTTGTTACTGATAACGTTATGAACTATGCCAACACTTACTGCAACTGTTTTTGCTATATGTTCAACTGTAATATGTTATTCTTCACAAATAATGTTGTCAATGTGGGTTTCAAGTGAAGAAGTTGACACTTCAACTGGCCGACCAGGACGTTGCTTGTCAATCACTGAGGTTCGACTGTTTTTGAACTGTTCTACCCACTTATAAAATTTCCACAGTTCATACAACTTTCACCATACTGCAAAATCATTTGAGAAAAGATTTTAGCCAGTTTTTCACTTTCAGAAAGCAAAAAACAGATCACTGAACGTTGTTCAACTAATGTGGAAACTTCAAGCGGACACGCCATCGTTAAATGCAATATTGAGGTTATAAACAAAACAGTTTTTATCCATCAGCTCTTCTCAGCTCATCCCAGTGATGCCAATCTAAAGTCATGAAAGTACAAAACTCCTCCTACAAACTGTTTCATTTATACATCAATTTGTCTTTAATTATTGAATGTCCCCTCCCCATATATTGATATATCTATTATTAAAATTAAGCAGAATATTTTTTAAATATATAAAATTTGTCTTCACATCAATCCCAGTTTTTTCTTATATAAACATATAAATTAACAATTCATTTATATATTTTTTTTATTAAAATGGTTTATTTTACAGGTATTCCTATGATCCATACCAACAATCACCGAATGAATGCCCTGAAGCTGAGTTAGCTGTCAATGCTGGAGATTACCTTTTAGTCTGGGGGAATATGGATGAGGTATGCATTTTTAATTTTTTCTAATCAATGCATTAATTTAATATTGTTTACAATTTTTAATAGTCTTATGAACTTATGTTTGTTAGAATTCTCATATAGTAATAGTATATATTTTTCTGTTTTACATTTTCTTAATCAGTTGTTTTAGTAATAAAACTTCTGTCTTGATGTCTTCATTCCATTTTATGCAGAAAATTAATTAAAAAACTTTGTGGGTTCAAAATTAATTTGGTCAAACTAAAATAACAACAAAGCAATTTGTACAGCTTGATGTAGAGGATTCTGATCTGATTCATTTGTTAATATTCTTAGATGCTAATATATAATATGATAATAAGTAACAAACATATTTATTATACTGAATAAAACCAGTGTTTATGTTTTCTTTTTTTATTTCAATTGGTGGTAAATAATATTTTTATGACCTTTTTTGAAATTGTAACTATAATGATGTTTCTTCTAGGTGTATGGAACTTGTTCATAATATAGGTTTAAAGGATCGTTTGTCAACCTGATTGTTTGTAGCAACCCCTGTGGGGGTCATGGGGATATGAAAGGGAGATCGTGAAAACAGTCTACAACTTTACATGTAAACAATAATAAAATTGTTTTATGAGGAAAAAGATCATTTATTATAAACATTTTACTTCAAAAATCAATTTTAACCCTTTGTACTTGGAATTTCAAAAAATCTAAAAATTATTTTTTAGATATTCACATGAAGATTACACACACCAACAATCTAGTTGATATCTTCATTTGTTAGCGGGAAATTAAAAAAAAATAGTAAATTTCATTCTTATTCCAGTTTAACCCTTTAAATTTGGAATTTCAAAAAATTCTTACTTAGTGTCCACTTACACTGTACCGTAAGAAGAACATTTATACAAATTTTCATTAGTTTATCTTCAGTAGTTTTTGCTGTTCATTTATGAATTGGTATTTATTTAGTTTTTGGTTCATTTATGAGTTGGTCAGAAAAAGTTGCTTTATAGGTAGGAGAGGTACAGATAATGTATATATACATATATAAAATATATATAAATATACATTTTTTCTTCTCTTTTTTTGGCATCGACTGCAACAGTATGCAGTGACTGCATTCATTGTTCTTAACTTTGATGTTCTACAGCAATTAATTTACTGAATGTAGCTTTGCCCATTCCAAGATCCTACTCCCTTATATTTTCCAGAAGTTGGATTTTTTGTGTACTTTATAAGTACATATGTAAAGAAAATACATTAATGAGATGGTTGTGTTTGTTTTTCATTTAAAAGTTTCTTCATACATAGGTGTATGTTAGAAACACACAAAAGCAAATTGTTTTCAAGTGATAAAAGACAATTCCTACATTTAGTATTTAGTGCAACCATACATGAAAAATACTTTTCACAGAGGTAGGACATAGGGAAAGGAATTAATATTTTCAATGCTTCTGTGACTAAATTTCCATATTCACATTGACTAGCAAGCCAAAATGTATCTAAATCTTCAGATGTGAATTGTAGTTGTAACAGTTTTTTGGCAGACATTTCGATGAGCTGGTCATGAATCTTAACTGGTAACTTTGCAGCTGCAACAACATTTTCACTAAATGGATTCAGTTCCCATCTCTTTGAGAAATAACTTTTATCTTCCGGGAAGTACTCTGTCAACTGAATTTTTAGTTCATGCAAATGCATTTTCATGGTATCAAACTGTGGTGAATAATAGTCTCTTCTTCATCCAAATTTTTCTCCGTATAATCGGAAGTGAATGGAAACATATCTAAATTTTTGCTTTGAAGACAAATAATCTAGATATCAGGCTTCTTAATGGATTGCTGAATTATCTGATTGTGTACATTGGCAACCATGTCATCGATTTGCCTTGATACTGTGTCAGAGAGCAGAATTTTTTTGCTTCTGTCATATCTGTAAAAACACTGACCATATCAATTTCAGCAGGCAATATGAAGTTTTCTGCAATTGTATAGAGTTTGAACAACTTAGCTACTCTTAATGGCATAAGATAAAATGCTTCAAATGTAATTTTATCACTATGCCTTGATTTATAAATAGAAGCTTGTTAATTTCCCAAATTATGTAATTTTATTTTGAAAAATTCCAAGGGTTTGCTTTTATGATCCGGATGTTTAGTTTTCAAGTGTCAAATTAAATTTGATGACTTCATACTTGTATCGGAGAGGACTTGAAAGCAAACAACACACAATGGCTTTCCATCCAATGAGGTAAAACTATAATTTAAATAGCTCTCATTGTGTAGTCATGTCTTTTTACCAATCGATTCACTGAATGTAGATGGTTCACTTTGTTTTTTCACAAATTTATCCATTTTGCATAAGAATCTAACTGAAAAAAAAAAAACAGTTTCACTGTTTGACTGCACACTAAAAATCCTTTATTTCAATTATTATTATTTTCAATGAAACTACACTTTTATAAAAATAAATAAAGGCACCAGATACACGCTTCACATTCAAAACTAAACTGACATATGGCAATCCCTTATGTCTCTTTTATACTGCTGAGACCACGATGTGTTCAAACATATCATATGAATGTTCAAACAAGATGTCTCACAGCAAATATTATGCAAGCTGACCAAATTACAAGGAGCACGTACACATCAGGTTGGAACCTCTCTCTAAATTGCTCATGTTTGAACATTTCATCCAAGCATGTTCATATCCGTTGCTATAAATGCAGCTAAATAGTTTTAACTAGGTTTCATTGTGTTGGGGTTGGGAGTGTTGCAAAATATTCATTATATATTGTTTTAATTTTTGGGGGTTGTGGAGCTGAAAAGGTTGAGAATCACTGGTTTAAAGAATGCAGTATACAACATTCTGTGTATAGTAGATTTAAAATGTATTATAGTTTCAGTTTAAAGCATTACCTGAATTACTGCAGTACACTAAAAGTTTACTGCAGTCTATTTAAAAATTGTTCTGTATTTTTTTTTTTTACATAGAATGTGATGAATGTTGTCAAAATTTACTTTAAAAAATGATGATACACATCAACTTGAAACGAAACAACATATAATAATTAAAACACGGAAACAAATTAACCAGTGTGAATAAAAACAAAATTACATATCAACATAGGAATTTCACAACATGGTCATTTTAAGTATTTCACACGTACATTATTAATGCATTCCTTAATGTTGTTGTGAATAATTGACTTTCTTGATTTTATTTTTAAGCATACTTTATTTTTAAAACCTTAAAAAAAAGAAAGAGGAAGGTTCTCCCATACTTTCCTAGACATTAAATAAGGTGACTGCTTAAACACTGTTGAATTGCGTGGTGGTTAATTAAGAACTCAACATGGTTCCATGTTTTATAATTATTACACTTTCACATTTATGATAAAATTGTTTTGAGAATTTTTAAATGAATAAATTTGTAAGTTGTAAATACTTAAACATAGCTGGATAAGTATCCTATTTAGAATAAATAAATTATAGTAGTGATATTTAGTATATATTTTGTATTATTTCTCAAGTTTTTTGAAATTTAAATATGCTTCATAATTTTTGAATTCTTCAGAAATCTGAGTCCTATTTAAGTTTATGATCAGTTTAATTATCAGAAAATCTAGTTTTAGTCACTCAGTAAGGGTTTTGTTGGATGTATAGAAATAAATTTTAGTTTCGTAGGATGTTCATAACAAAAAGCTGATATGATTTTGACATGCTAAATGTAAACATTCCTTTGCCAATAAACCATGAAGTCAACAGTAAAGGTGACAGAGCTTGGTTGGATCCATAGCTCAATTATTTCAGAATCAGTGATTTTATCGAATTAAAATAAATATTGTGTATTCTACATTATTTAGTTAAGACTTTTCAATTTTGAATAATCTCATAATTAGAATTTTCACAGCTTTTCTTAAACAGTTGATTATATGAAACTTTTTATAAAATGAAGTTCCTGATGCAGAAATAGGGACATATTACAATAAAGTTGGGATTGTTTCAGGTTCTTTTTTGCACTTCTTGATAATTTTAGTTAAACCAGTTTTTTATATTTCATGAGTATGAAATTACAACCAGAAAGCAATGGATAAGAAAGCATTTACAAAAAGAAAATAATTATTATGTAGTCTTGTGACTACACAATGTTATGTAGTCTAAGGCTGTGTCTTGTGAAGTCTTATGTTTGGAGTGTACTTTTTTAAGGTTATGAAACATTGATACTAAGAAAAAAAGAAAAAAAAAGCCGAGAGGCATCTAAAGCATGGCACGAAGAAAATTAAGTGACAGATTGAAAAATTAAGAAGTAATGAGGAGTGAGTAAAAATAAAAACCTTAATCAGAACAATCCAGAATAGGAAAACTAACTGACTGGGATATATCATAAAATGAAAAGGGTTGATTAAAACAGTAGAAGGTACAAAGAAAAAAGGACAGCAAAGAGTAAAAATTATAGGTGTTCTAAAAAGATACAAGGAACTTAACATTTTAACAGGAAATAGTGGAGACTGGAGAAAAAATTTTGCTAGGAATCTGCCTCAAAGTAAACAGTCATATGATAATCATGAGTGGCAAAGGATATTCTTAATATCATAAAGTACAGTTTATATACTTAATGAAATTCTATACATTTTTGATGTGTATCATTAATTAATAGTGAGTAGTTTAATATTTTAATTTTCTCAATACCGTTTTTTTCAGGATGGATTTTATGATGGTGAACTTCTGGATGGACGTCGTGGTCTTGTGCCTTCAAACTTTATACAGAAGCTAGTTGGAGATGATTTATTAGAGTTTCATCAGGCTGTAGTACAAGGATTACGTGATTGTGATGACAGTGCCTCCACTAATATTCCTCAGGATCTTGACTATCATCATGCTAATGCTACTGGTCAGTTTGCTTATACTTATACATCCTTTATAATGCTCTTTCATACTTTTCATAATTGTGATAAAGTTTTAAATGTATATAAATCAAAAACTTTCTATGTAGATTTTTTATGTTGCTAGTTTTTGCAGGTTTACTTGTTCTTATTTTATTTTTTTTTTGGAGTTTTTTGTGAGCGAAGAATGCTTTGGTGTTATCATCACCCAGACACTTGTTTTCATGATAGGCTGATTAGAACTAATATATTATTCATTACTAGATGTTTACAGTTAATTCCTACTGTATGATGCAATAGGAACTTCCATCAGTGTAAATACACTGATTGAAATGTCTCCAAAGGCATTTGCATTGGTGGTATCCTGACAGAGACCAAACTGATGACTGTGTTGTTATCAAGTTTAGAGGATCTAAAAGAAGACCTCCAGTAAAACCCATCAGGGCTAGGAACTGAGGGGGTGGTGTGGCAGCTGGGATTGTCACAAGGTAGGTGTCTTCCCCCTATGGGGGGTCAGGATGTATGACATGCTCCATGTAAGTTACATGACACAAGGAACTTAGTTAATCCAGAACAGTTAAAGGGATTGACAAACAAAACTATACTATCAACAACCTCAGGTTATTGAAGTTTAGACATTAAAATCTAAGAATTATTAAATATAAACTAAACATTTGACTTTTGAAATGCTTAATATTTTTCTTTTATAGAGCCTTTCGAAGCTAATTATCAGTACTTCCTTCACTGGAGTTATTGGCAACATCGCTGCTAATAGTATTATTAACAATGGTGGAATAGGTGTCACTAATTATCTTTAAAAGGTCCTGTGGAAGAAAAAACTCCAGTATTTTGAAGATGAAATGTTAAATCTTTAATAACTTGGCAGTGTTGTTAGATTTTGTCATGCTGTTTAATGGATAAGAATTTAACTTAAAAGAAGTAATTTGTAATGTAGTATTATTAATAATTTTTATATTATAAATATTATTTTTATAAATCTATATATATAAATTTATATGTACACATTTTTTTCTTTTGTGCTTGTATACTAATTTACACTTATTTTTTACTAATGTACACTACAAATAGAATATAAAGTATTTAGTATACTACTTTCAACATAAATAAGTGAATGCTACCAAGCTGCACAAAATTATGTCTATTTTTTTAGATAAGTTGATATCATATTTAGTGAAATTCCATACCCTCTTGCTGTCTGAGATTCTACCCTCGTTTCCCTTTGCAATCTGAGATTTTTATTCCATTTTTCTCATCTAACGAAAATAAAACAGTCTATCCGATTGATATGTTTTCTAAATAGGTAACTGAATTTATTGTGTCTCAGATTTTAAACAGCATTCAATATGCAGGATAGAAATGCCAATCAGGAATACTGATTTCTACAAATTTATGATTATTGTTAAATAAGTCGTAATAATATACAGTAGACAAAACTACCATGGTGAAGTCCTTTCATCAAGAGTTATTCTTGAACATGTTTTTTCTTAAAACACTGACAAAAATGTCACTTTATGTTATATAGAAAGGGTCAACCATTTGAAATGTCTCAAGAGTAGTTGCTTGACCAATTCAACAAAAATTGAAACTCACCCTCTTGTTTTCTATGTGTCTCAGAACCTTAAAATTAATGTTTTTAAATTTTTTATTTAAGCAGTTTACCTGTGAGAGCCATTTTTGTTAGGAGAACAAAGAACTATATGAATGCAAAGACCAAGAGCACATTACAATATTAAACAATTGGATGCTGCTTGTAGCATTTTGGTGTATCACCTTCATTGAAATTAATTAAAAATTAAGATACTGGAAGCTACCACAAGTATGTTCCTCTGTCAGTGTTTTGTAAGATGTTACTTTATTTCAGACTCCAAGGACTATGATTACTATCCAAGTATTGTACCACTTTCACTTAAGGAAAAAGACTCTATTGCTTGTGTGTATGATGATCAGTGGTGGATAGGAGAAGTGGTAGATATTAGCCTCGAAAATGATGATGTGCAGGTTCGTTTTTTCCACCCAGCTGGTACATCATTTCAAAAGTCTCAACAAGACAACGTGTGGGTACCGATCTGCAAAGTCCTGGGAAAGTTGAAATCAGTTGAACTAACTACAGTGAGGGGTCGTTCTCACACAATTTCAAGAGAATTATCAGAAGAGATATCACAGCTGTTGGTTAACCACATTAAATAATAGACTTTCATTGCTACAAAAACAGGCTATTTCATTGAAGAATAATTAAAATTTTGCTACAATTTATTTTTTCTTCGATAGTGTTTATAAAAACAAACCAATATAAAAATAAAAGTGAATTCTTGAAAAAAGATGTAGGCTACTCATTGAAATCACAGTTTGGGAAAGTTTTACAAGCATTTTTGAATCAAAATTGTATTAGGTTACTGGCATTGGTTAAGTTATCATTAAATTATGATCTACCATTAATAATTTTTTAAAAAAACTATTTTAAAAATATTGATAATGTCAACTTCAACAACAGAGGGGTTAAATATAAAAAATATATAATGTGCAAAGAAGACAAGAAACCCTCTTGGAGCACTTATTTGGCGAGTCAAAATGGTATCACTTTTAACAGATTTTTCATGATTTTGAAGAGGTTATAACTTTTTTATTAGTACAATACACAAGAAACCTTTTTATTTGCCATAAACATCTACAAAAACACTGCAAGTTGTGCAAATTTGAGATTTTTATCACCAGCCCCATCAGAAAAAAATTAGTTTTCAAAAATTCATAAAACTTTAGAGGTAAGTATATCACCATTAATATTATTTATGGTAAAACTACTAACATACACCTACATATAATAGATAGTTCAAACTGTGTATGCCATCCCTGCCTCTTGACAAAAAATACCAAAAGTGAAATTTTACTGTTTTTCATGTTCAAATTTATTGGTAATTTTCTCATAGAAAGAAGAGAGATAGACCAATCTTTAACCTTGAGAAAATATGAATAGATTGCATTTTGATTCATCCTTCCAGGACTAATAGTTTTCTAGTAATGATTTTTTTTCTGTAAACCCTCACTGTCACAAAAATAGGTGTGTGCACCATAACAAAAATGGCCATCACAGATGCTTAAATAAAAAATTAAAAAAAAATAGTTTTAAGGTCCTGAAACATGTAGGAAACAAGTGGATAAGAATCAATTTTTTTTGAACTGGTCAAGCAACCAGCTTATGTTTTTTTGGGACACTTCAAATGGATTGACCCAAAAACATTTGAATTATCAGTAATTTTGCATTACAGGATATAAAAAAAAGCAAGGTGTAAGTGGAGATTTTAAATTAATAGAAAAATTAAATTATTGTACAGATTAAAATGTTTAACTACACTACACTAGTTATTATTTTCTACTCAGGTTTAGATAAGCTGCTAGAATGATATTTCGTTGTTATTTTTTAAATCTGTTACAAAAATAACAAATATTAATACTTAGATTAGATTGGCAGTTAATAAACCACATGGCACCTTAGCTTAACTTTTTGTTTAGTTGCCCAGAACTAAATATAAACTGCATCCAGTTAATCATGCAAAACCCACCGGGTTGGTCTAGTGGTTAACGCGTCTTCCCAAATCAGCTGATTTGGAAGTCGAGAGTTACAGCATTCAAGTTCTAGTAAAGCCAGTTATTTTTACACGGATTTGAATACTAGATCGTGGATACCGTTGTTCTTTGGTGGTTGGGTTTCAATTAACCTCACATCTCAGGAATGGTCGAACTGAGAATGTACAAGACTACACTTCATTTACACTCATACATATCATCCTCATTCATCCTCTGAAGAATTATCTAAACGGTAGTTACCGGAGGCTAAACAGGAAAAAGAAAGAAAGTTAATCATGCAAAGGACATATTGCGACCATTAATATTTAATTTCAGTCATCTATGGGAAATAATTTTTTAAATAAATAATTGACTGACGGCATTTTATCTTTATTTCCTTTTATTTTCCAAGGTTCTACTCCTTGAGATATTCTAGATGATATGGATAATATTCATTCCATATCATCTAAAGTAGCTTATAGAAAAAACTACTTTCCTTAAAATGAAGCAGTGATTAAAAATTCTTTTATCTCATTCCTTTTGTACATATTTAGGGAAATGAATAACTGTATTTAATTAATAGAATATATTGTTATACTTTTCTGTGCCAGTTGGCTGGTTTAATGAGTTTTTGATTTTTTTTTAATACTGATCTTTAATCCATATATGTTTACTTGTTGGATGCCATAACATGCTTACTAAGTGACTTGATATAAGATACAAGATATTTAAGTAAATGGCATGCCATTTCCAAGAATAACAGTCATCCTATACTGATCTTAATTGGGGAAGTGATGAGTGACCAGGTGGTCACTGTTGCCATCTTCAACGAGATAAATTTATTGTTGCATATCAACATGTCAAGCTGTCTGAAATGCAGATGATATCACTGGTGAACAAAAAAGAATTTTTTTTCTGAGGAAGAAAAATTTGTGATTCTGATAGTATTATTTCTTCTGAGTTCAAATATGAAATCAGTTTTCCCCATCATGCAAGGTTTCCGAGACAGGCATTTATAATTTCAAACATTTTAATACTTTTTGTATTCTTAACTGCATAATATTCAAACATTTGACTCACCTAGAAAGTAAGAAATGACAGTTTTCTGCTACATTTCATCTGTGGAGCATTCCTCTTGATGGTCCAACAACAATTGGCCAGCTTATTAGGATTCCAGTTGCCTTTATACCTCTGTTCTATAGCTGAAATCTCCTGATGAAAGTGTTCCCCATTCTCATCGCTCACTGCGCCAAGATTTTCCAGGAAGAAATCTTGGTGTGACTACAGGAAGTGTACTTTTAAGATCATATTACAACCCAAATTTGTATAAGATTGTTGACAATATCACAGTAATATTCCGCCTTTCGAGTTCCCAGAAAACTGTGAGTTACATTTTTGAATGCTTGCCAAGCTGCTTTCTCCAGTGGATTCCTCAAACTTTTCATCATGCATTAGTAATCATATTTGTGGGCCCACAAACATTCCTTCTTTAATTTTTGGAAACTTCTGTTTTAAGTACGTGAAACCAGGAGTATTGTCCATGGCCTTGACAAAATTCTTCATTAATCTTATTTTGTTATGTAACATAGGTAGATACACATTTTTAGGATAATAAAATGGGTCAAGTTTCACATTTTTCTGTTCAGCAATGAGTGATTTGTTAGGCCATTCTTTTCTAACGAAATGGTTTTTTCTGTCCCTACTATCCCATTCACACAAAAAATAACAGTACTTAGTGTAACCAAGCTGCAGACCAAGAATAAGTGCACTTACCTTCAAATCGCCACAAATGTTCCATTCATACACTGTATACTGAACGTTTTCCAGTAAAAATTTAAAGGTTTTGTATGTTTCTTTCATACTAGCAGAGTGACCCACAGGTACTGATGGAAATTTATTGCCATTATGCAGAGGCACAACTTTTAAACTAACTTTATAGGAATCGGTGAACAAGCCCCTTTTGTTGGGTTATATTCATTACAAAGTGTCTCCATAAGAGAACAAATGTTGTTACAAAACATAAGCCATTTTCTTCAGAAAAATAGTCTTTAAATTCAGAATGACGATTATGATAAGTACATATCATTGTATTCCTTTGAAGATGATTCCATCTTTTTAGTTGGGAAGCAAGCATTTCAGACTGTTTTTTGGATAACTTTAAATCTCGTAAAAGATCTTTAAGATTTTCTTGAGTCAGAAATGAAGAAAGGTCAGATGAACTGCTTTGTTCAAAAGTTGTATCACCAGAATCTGTTTCTTTTTCTTCCTTACATCCATCTTTTTCATCCTTACTTCCACTCCTGAGCTTTCCATCAGACTCAGCTCTCTCCATCTAATGACACAGGTTCTGGAGGCTTTGGTAATGGCAATTCTTTGCAGGTGTGGAGCTGGTATCATTGCAGATTGCAAGTTAGAGTACACTACTGTATGTTTTGATTTTGACATAATCCCTTTAATGTTTGTTACGCAGAAATAACAGTCAGATGAGTGATCTTTGGGTTCCCTCCAAATCATAGGGATAGCAAATGGCATGTGGCATATGCCATTTTCCATGCAGTGAGAAGCCTAGAACACGATAAACAACAGATATGTGGGGCCCAGGTCCTTGTTTGGTCCCTGACTTTACACCCAAAATGAAGTTCATAACACTTTCTCCTACTGTAGTAAGGTTTTGTCTTTGGGACTTGAACGTCACTTTACCACATACAAGGTGTGTGAGAAAAGTAATGAGACTGATTTTTACTTACCAAAGGCTTTATTTTTTCAAACAACAATATTATCCCCTTCAAAGTAGTTCCCTTGGGCAGCTATACACCGGTTGAGTCGTTGTTCCCACTCCTGGTAGCAGCGCTGGAATGCTTGAACTGGTAGGGTTTTTAACTGGTCGGTCACAGTCTTTTGAATGTTCTCCAGAGTTCCAAAATGACGTCCTTTTAAGACATGTTTCAATTTCAGTAAAAGGAAAAAGTCACAAGGACTCAAATCAGGTGAATACGGGGGGTTGAGGAACCGTAGGAATGCATTTTGAGGTCAAAAATTCCGTGATGGAAATGGGCATGTGACACGGGGCATTGTCATGATGAAGCATCCACTTGTCTGCAATGTCTGGTCTCATGCGAATCACTTTTCCTGAGCCTTTCAATGACACCTTTGTAAAACACTTGGTTGACAGTTTGTCCTGGAGGAACAAATTCTTTATGCATGATACACCTACTGCCAAAAAAGCAAATCAGCATGGTTTTTATCTTTGATTTGCTCTTTCGACATTTTTTCGGTTGAGGAGATGACGGAGTGTGCCGCTCTTCGCTTTGCCGCTTTGTTTCAGGATCATACTCAAATATCCAGGATTCATCACCTGTGATCACATGATTGAAGAATTCTTGGTCATTGTCAGTTCTTTGGAGATCAACACACACGTTTCTTCGATTGTCCTTCTGTTCCGTTGTGAGTTTTTTTGGCAACAATTTCACAGAAACCTTTCGCATGTCCAAAACGTCTGTCAAAATTTTATGTACAGTGAATGTGTTTAAATTTAACTGTTCATTCATCATCCTTATTGTTAAACGACAGTCTGATCTCACAAGAACCCTCACATGCTCAATGTTTTCTTCAGATTTTGAAGTTGAAGGTCTCCCTGAGCAAGGTTGATCTTTAACGTGTTCTCGGCCTTCCAAAAATGATTTGTGCCAGCGGAAAACTTGTGCTCTTGATAAGCAATGTTCCCCATAGGTCTGTTTCAACTTTTCAAAGGTCACACTCGCGGATTCCCCAAGTTTAACACAAAACTTGATTGCACAATGTTGCTCTAAATTCTGATGCTCCATTTACATAACACACAACAAAAACATAACTTCACTGATGTCGCTGTCAAAAATAATGTGTTGGCTGAACAGAGTTGAAACTCGTACTGAGCATATGGAAGGGATGAACAAACCAGTTGAGCACAGACCGGTAGACACAGCGTTGCCAGATTGCTCGCAGTGTTACCAATCTCATTACTTTTTTCACACACCTCATACATAACAGAAATTGTTAGGATGATTTTAACAAATTCTAGGTAGTTTTTAACCAACGACTAATTCAAAGAAATAAAGTTGTAAATGTGTACACAGTAATTCAGACACACAAGCACTCACAAAGACATGTTTACTTGTTTGCTACTATCTCACAACTGGCTCGTTCTGATGAATGTGTGCCACACTAGATCATGTTTGTACATGTTTATACACGTCTGAATCTGCGCAACAGTTGCAACGTTAGCCTTTGAGTTAGTTCATTTGGTTCCATCATATTTAAAGCTCTAGGAGCTTCTACTTGATAAAGGACGAATGGGTGAAAAAATATTTTATATTTTTAATAGTTAAAAAAATTAAAATAACAGAAAAACTGTGGTAGATGGGGAAATTTCAAATACATATTTGAAAACAGAATTAAAAATGCATTATGTACACCTATTGGTACTCGTGAGTCAAAAATTATGTTGACCAGTGTATTTAGCCCTGCAAGTAACACCTTTCTTCTACTCACCACCAGAACTAATTACATAACAAACATCAATAATCTCACAGAAAGCAATCCTGATTAGCATCGTTTGTACTGTAGTATCACTTTCATGTATCATAGACATGAACAAGGTTAGAAAAGATAGAGTAAGACAGCAAATTATGTACACTTATGAAAAATAATATATTTTATAAACTCTTTCAATTCAGTATGGTAAAATCTAAACATACTTGTTACATTATATTTATTTAGTTATCTGTTTAATATATTCTAATTTTTGGGTATGAATACAGTGAATTCAGATTGCCTTTCTATTGTATTTGATTGCTGACCATCAATAATAAGTAGATTTAATATGTTTATGCGCAGAAACTGGTATAAATATGATCAACCTGCCTCACCTAATCATCTGAATGTCCAATGTACTATTTTCCCATCTCTAGCATGTTGACAACAGTATTCTCTCCAATTACATTAATATTGTGATATACATTTTCCATCCTATAGTTACTTTGTAGTTTTAACTCTACAGTTTGAAAAATAAAAATTTAAAGCTCTTGATTGTAAAATGAGCTAAAATTTTATTATTTTCTTCAGTAAAATTAGATCCATTTGCTATGTAATATAACAAAACAGAGTTATCAGTAAAGTAAACTTCTAATTTCATGGCATTTTCCAAGATAGTAGCACAAGTTTATTCCTCTCAAGGCAAAACAATAGTATGTTAGAGAGAAAGAATTAAAGTATGTTCTGGTTATTATGATTGATACAATGCACAATGCAATGTATAAAAAGTCTGTGTTAGGGTCAAGTGTTTTTTCATGAAAACTACTGTCTACATTACATTTATCTAAACTGAGACAGGAGATATTACAAATTTTGAATACGTACATTATGAATAGAGCCTGTTGGTTAATTCATATTCAACGCAATTACTTTTATATTTGATGATAAAGTTTATTTCATATCCTATATGTGTTTATATTTATGTAGTTGATCTAATTTAATAATTATTTCAGATGAGTTCGTAAAGCATACTATACAGGATTTTGAAACTGGTGACTTTTTAGATGATGAGGAAGAAGTTGTTCAAAATGGTGAAGGTCCAGGTAGGTAAACTTTAAAAAAAATATTTTTATCGCTTTAATTTTCATTAAGAATTCATTTTGTTTTTCTTTTATTTAAACATTTTTTTCTATTGGGCACTTTCTTCTGTCTGTTTTTTAATCACTTTTACCCATTTGTTTTATGACTTAAATTTTATTTACTTATCAATATTTTAAATGGTGTAACTGAACATGTAATTAGTTTTAATAATTGATGTTAGATGGTTATATTTTATGCTGGTAATTTATTATATAAGAACTTTTTTTTAAATATATTATTAGAATTTTAGCTTCTCTAAAGTTGTTTTTAACTCATAGTAATTTGTAAAATAATTATCATTGTAAAGAATGTTATCTCAGACTATGCTGCTTGTTGTGAGTTTGGAGTGTAATTGAATCCCCTGCTTCATCTAATTGAAGGAAAGAAGATGATGATCTCAGCTGGTGAATTTTTTGCAAATTGTAAGTGGCATCAGTAATTTAGCATATATATATATATGCTAGATGCCTTCAGCATCCAATGGAAAGCTGTACCCAGAATTCTTTAAACTTAGAGATATGTAGAAATTGGTTACTAAATGTGGATTAAGCTGTTGGCAGCTTATCCATTGTTATCTCCAGCAGTATTAAGTCTACTTTAAATAGAGAAATATTTTTATTATCTGACTGTTTTTTATTTCTATAAGCTTTTTCATACATATTGTTGGGTTCCTAATGTAGTTTATACTTCCCACCAATACACATGTGTTTATCGTTGCTAAGGTCCATTGTTTTGACAATGGTAGGCAACATGAATCATTACATTGCAGCTACATACATTCTCTGATGCATCTCAAGCAGGTTATGGAGCCTGTGTGTATCTAAGAAGTGAATATGCAGACAGTAACATTGAATGCGAGTTGGTGTGCTCCAAAACAAGAGTAGCTCCTATTAAGGCTGTAACACTGCCGAGATTAGAGTTGTGCGGTGCTACATTAGCAGCAGAATTGGCTCAAAAAACATTGTCATCTTTGAAGATTAATGTGATCAAAAGGTATTTTTGGACTGATTAAACGATAGTTTTGTCATGGCTGTCATCTATTTCCACAAACTGGAATGTTTTAATTGCCAATAGAATTACGAAAATTCAAAACTTAACAGTTATTAAGGACTGGAGACATGTTCCAAGTAGCGGAAACCTGGCTGATCTGGCCTCACAAGGTGTCAATGCCGATCAACTGATAGATTCATTGTTGTGATGGAAGGTACCATATTGGCTGTCAAGTGATTGTACTTGGAATAGTTCACAAGATGTTCACTTACATAAGGAGAAGGAGCTTCCAGAATATAAATCGCAACTACATGTTTGTGTTGCTATCGATAACAATAGTTTTATTTATAAATATTCATCATTTCATAAGTTACAGCATGCTTATATTCTTGCTTATATTCTAAGGTTTAGCAACAACTGTAGACTAAAGGACAATCAGTATCATCTTTCTGGATGTTTGACAGTTACAGAACTGCATGATTAAACAAAATTGTACACATAATTCAGACTGAAAATTTTGGTGAAGGAAATTAATGTCTTCAAAAAACAAGGGAACTCGATTCAAATAGCAAGTTAATACAATTTTGCCCATTTTTAGATAAAGATCAACTTCTCAGGTTGGGCGGAAGATTACAAAAATCTATGCTTTGTTACGACCAGAAACATCCTCTGTTACTACCATCAAACAATCCTATTACTAGCTTAATCATGAAACAAGAACATGAAAGATTGTTACATGCTAGACCTCAAACTGTGTTAGCATCAATACGACAAAAATTTTGGCCTCTCAATGGACGAAATCTTGTCAGAAGGACAATTCATGATTGCATTACATGTCTTAGAAACAAACCAAGGGCAACTGAACAGATTATGGGGCAACTCCCCACCAGCCAAGTTCAACACAACTTTGACCTTTTCTGCATGTTGGTGTTGATTACTGTAGACCTGTAGAAATTCTTCAGAGTCATCGTCGAGGAGCAAAAACTTGTAAGGGTTACATTGCAGTTTTTGTAAGCATGAGCACAAGAGCTATTCACCTGGAACTATTGCACGAGTTAACTACATTATCATTTCTAGCAGCATTAACAAGATTTACATCATGAAGAGGCAAGTGCATTCAAATTTTGTCAGATAATGCAAAAAACTTCATCGGAGCTAGAAATGAATTACGAGATATATGTGCCTTACTTTCATAAAAAAACATCAAGAAGCTGTTGTGCAGTCCATCAGCCAAGATGGCATTCAGTGGAACTTCATTCCTTCTTGATCACCTCCCTCGGCAGATTGTGGGAAGCCAGTGGGAAGTCAGTTAAACATCATCTTGTTAGAGTTATAGGTAAGACAAACTTAACCTATGAAGAATTAAACACAGTATTATGCAAGGTGGAAATTGCTTAAATTCCCGTCCACTGACTCCTTTATCCTCTGACCCATCTGATCTCAATCCCTTGACTCCTGATAATTTTTTAATAGGCAAGCCATTGGTAACAATTCCAGAGAAAGATGTAACCCAACTTAATATTCACAGACTTGACAGGTGGCAACGCATCACCTAGTTAACACTTTTGGCAGCGATGGAAACGAGAATTCATGTCTGAACTTCAAGCAATGTTAAAGTGGAGGAAGACTTCACAAAATATAAAACCAGGTATGCTTGTCGTAATTAAGGAAGACAATATTCCTCCTATAACTTGGAAATTAGGCCGTGTCATAGAGGTTTTTCCAGGAAAGGACAGCAAGGTCCGAGTGGTTGCTGTGAAAACCGAAAATCAAATCTTTAAGAGAAGTGTTGTTAAACTGTGTGTTTTGCCAATAGACGCTGAAAACAAACTGGATTAATCAATTCAAGTGAAGAAGAAATTGAACCATTTATGGAAAAGACTCAAGATTATTTATTCATTCAAGGCTTCATTCATTTAAAGACACAAGACTTATTTATTCAAGGTTTATTTATTTTCAACTATTCATTGATTAACTCAAGATTTATTCATAGCTTCATTCATTGATTAACTCAAGATTTATTTACAAGAATTATTCATTCAAGGACTTAATTCAAGTATTATTTGTTCGTTAATTTATTACTTGAATGTTAAACAGTGTGCCCACTTCCAGTTAGTGACAATCACAGAACTGATTAGAATCATTAAGTCATTCTGAACTTAACCTTTATTCCATTAAGTGTTATATATTTTGTAATTTTTTGTATTAATTTCATTATTAAATTTTGTTTTGTTCTTATGTTTTTTTTTGTTTTATGTTTGTTCTTATGTTGTTCATGTTTGTTTATGCTGAAAACTGATGTTTTCAAGGTGGACGGTATGTTGTGTTCCTAACGCAGTTTATACTTCCCGCCAATACACATGTGTTTATCGTTGCTAAGGGCCGTTGTTTTGACAACAGTAGGCAACGTGAAAATCAGTCGATATTCAACAATTTACCTAGTCAGTTCAATTCAACTTATTTGCCTTTCATGCATTTCATACATTTATACATTTGGTATCTGTTATGTGGAATAAATTAATAAATACAGTTTTATTACATAATTTTACTGTGTCATGTTCAGTGTTTTTATACATTTATTCATTGAAGACTTGGGACCTATGCCAACACATATTACAGATTTCTTCCTTTTTGTTTTTAATGTGACTTGTTACATTTTAAAAATATTATCAAATAAACAAAATGAAAGAGTAAATTTTGTTCTATGAGAGTGTAAGAATCTAGAACGTGTCATGTTGTTTGGAGGATAGTAATTATGTTAGTTTGATGACAATTTATTTTGCAGCTTTCTATGTAGAGTTTATTTTTTTTTCTCTAAATGACTTACAGTTAAAACATGCACTATTTTATTTTATCCTGTATGAATTAAAAAACATATATTACCTTTCAATCTTTCAAATAATTTAATCATTCAATTCAAATATGATTTAAAAAGTAGTTGTGGCATCCTCCAGTGGATTTTTCTCCATTTATTTTTGGAACTTCTTGATTAACAGAACACATTGAAAAATCAATAAGTATTGTAAAATATATACCACATGATAGTAGGTATAATATGTGATTGGTTTTTTTTTTTTTTAATTTTACAGTTTAAAGAAATCTTATCATGGAGTCATAGTAGTATGGAAATAGGTTCCATAAATCAATAAGATTAATAAGTGATCAATAAGTAATTAATAAGACTAAAGCCTGCTTTTGCTTGTTATGAGTAGACTTATAGTTCATACTTTGTAATAGTTATATTGTTAATTATCTTTTATTAGAAACTAAATAAGTTATAAACAACAGATTAATGAGAGGGTATTTATTATACCCTTCTCATGAGAATGATCAGATCTAGAAAATGTGTTCACAGTTTTATAAAATAAAATCATCCTGTTCGATGTCATGGCTCATAATTATTTTATTTATTTTTGTGTTGTTTTTATCTTGATGATAATTTGGCTACAAGTTAAATGATCAACCAAATAAAAAAATTGATTTTTTAGTGTCAAGATTACTAGTTTTTATATGATGTGATAAATAATATTTTAGTAGAACATTAAATATATTCCAGTATTTACATGTAAATTACCTAAATAAACCCTTAACATAAAATCTGTAATGCACAAATTATATGAGAGCAGAAACACAGTATTTATTCTAAATTTGTAATATATGATTACATGAATTTTTTTTTTAATAATGGTTTCTAATTGCTATGTTAAAAGTTGTTTCAAGTTCAAAACCTAAAAAGAAAAAATTCCCTTTTTGCTGAAATCTTGCAATTGTTTTCCAGACCTGAGAAAACGCTCTGAATCAAACATCTGTAGTGAGTAGCTTGTTTTCCATAGGCTACTTACTCTGCTGCTGCATTAAATAATATATCCTGTTCTATTCTCTAACACAGTACTTTGAACAGATATACTATTTATTCATTACCAGATTTACATTTTAACTCTATTATTTTTTATTTTTATATATTGATAAAGGATTATAAAGTTTCTCCTGTTTCTTCATTTAAACTTACTCACTGGCAAGTGCATAATTTTCCTTCTACTTGATGCCAAGCTATTGCTATCTTCCTCCAAGTAAAGGTTGGTGGACATGTTAGTCAAAATTGTGGATTTTGTACTTCCAACATTATTTTGTTAACTTTCTGTTTTTTGATGGTTTTAAGAAATGGATTATGTTATCTTCAGCTAAAAATTTATCTTTGATAATAAAGTCTTTTAAATAAAATTTTTGTTGGATTTAGTTTTTTCTAGTGTTTTTTTGAATATAAAATTATAAAATATCAATATCAGGCCATATCTTTATGATGCAAATCTTAAGTTTCTTTAAGAAACTAACATCTTTTCTGAAGAAATTCTTTCTTCTTGAGTTATTTGATTGGTTTTGTGCACATCTTGATTTTCTCCTATCTGTATCAGTCTCTTTATGTCAACATCCTATATCCTACCTCGATAATATTTCAGATGTTCTGATCCTTAAATTCCTTCTAGTTTTAACTTCTAAATGTGTCCAATACATCAATCTTACAAGATTCTGCCACATCTTTTCTTTTCTCTAATTTTCTTTACATTCATTTATTTCATATGTATCAGTTTGTATAATTTTCAACATTTCCCTGTAATACTGCATCTAAAAATGTGTTTGTTTTATTGGCTTTTCTTTTCTCTATGTTTTTTCTGATATACAGCTACACTCCATACAAGTACATTAGATCCTTCTAAATTCTATTTTTCTTTTCTTGTAATTTTACTATTAAATTAACAAAATTATACAACTTCAGACATGTATTCTAATATTTTAATTTCTCATTATCCTGCTGTCTATTGTATTTCACTGACTCTGTTTTACTGTTTCTTACTTTCACACTGAATTTATCTAAGAACAATCAGTCTATACCAGTCATTTCCTGTATTTCATTCCTACTTTTAGCTGAGATAATAATTTCAACAGTCAACTTCATCATTTAATTTTCTTGTCTCTAGAATTTTACTTTAGCTGTAATTTTAAAAAAGCTTTTTGCTCCTTTATTGAGTTTTCTTTATACAATTGAAAGAGCACTGGAGTTAAGCTACATATTCATGTCATTGCTTTTGTATTATAGCTTGGCTTTCTTCATTTTCCATTCTTATTAAAGCTGTTTGATTTCTAAAACTATTAAATAACTTTTCATTTTCATTTAATCCTCATATTTTCTGAAATTTTAAACACTATTCCAATTTACATTTTCAAATACTTTTTAAGATTATTCAGTATCATACAGTAGTTTTGTTTTTTCAGCTTGCTTTCTAAAATTAATCTGAAGTCTGAAATTGCTTTTCCCTTTGTTAGCTTATTACAAATTTTCCTTTGGTTTGAAAAAAATAAATAACCAGTCCATTTGTTTTCTATTATACTTACTTTTTTAATCACTTACTGGCTTTCTTCTATGGTATTCTCAGATTTTAATTTCACATCACTCACTTAGAATCTGTCTAAATCCCATCTCTTTGTTTCTAGTTCTTTTTCATTTTTTTGTTTCTGAAACTTTGAACTATACTACTCTATCATTAAATTGTGGGCAGGATTTTTCCAGTTCATTATTTGATTTCAAAACCTCTGCCTAACATTATATAATCTGTACATCTGGCTTTCATCCATATGCATTATTTTTCTCTTATGAGTTTTAAAAATGGTGTGAGCAGTTGCTAATTAATACCAAGTGCAAAGTTCCAAAAGTCTGTATCCCTTTCATCTCCTGTCAACTAAGTTAATGTTCTGAAAGTACTCTTCCTTCCCTAAATTTCTCTACTGTTACATTCAAAGTCATTATTAGATTATTTTTTTTTAAGAATGATCAAAAACTTTATTTATAAATTTAATTTTAATTTACACAATGTTTATTGTGTAAAATTATTCCTTCTCATTATCGCCAGTCATTTTAAGAATATTGGTTAGTGAAATTTCATATTAATGTGGAATTCTTACTGAAATAAACCATGTTTAATAAAGTTATCAAATTCTATTTAAAAGAATCGCTACGCAGCTGGAAGTAAACTTATTTACACACATAAACCTACATATAAACTCTCTTGTAGAGTCAATTTTTATGATTGTATACTACTTTGGCATTCTTTGTATTAGTAGTTGTGCCTAAGAAAGATAACTATTAAAATATTTGGCTACATGTATCATAACGCATATCAAGTTTTAATTTCAATATAAATTAAAAGTTAGATTACATTTATAAAAATTATCTAATTATTTTATTTATTCAAATATTCCTTTCTTAATTCTGCACACTTTTTTTAACATTATATATTTCAAGAAAATCACTAAATGCATTATGGTTAGGCACTATAAGGTAAAATATGGAAAAAAAAAAATATATATATATGTTGTAGAAGCATAAGATTAAAGTAGTGTTTTAGAATATGGAGATATTCTCCCAGATTGGGATTTAAATAAACCTTTTATTACAATAGTCTAATTAATCCTAGTGACAGAGCACAGTATATATATATATATATATTATAGTCTAAAAGATAATGAAAATGATAGAATTGTTATTTTCATTGAAAATAATCCAGTTGGAAATAAATAAAAATAAATGGTAAAAACTGTGGAGGAAAAAAGTATTTAGGGTATGAACACAAAAACAATTTGTAAATCGAGAGTTGTTTTTTTACTTTATACTGCTCAGTGAATTGAAAAGAAGTTTTATATTGGATGTGTACATGCATCCTTAAATTTAATGTTACATTAAAACATCTATGTAAGGACTTTATCTGATTTAAAAACTTTCAAAATTCTTTTATTTCATAAAAATTATTTCATTAAAAAATGGATTTCTGTATTACTTGTATAATCAGTGATATGAAAACAAAGAATTTATTATGGGATTATTAAGATCATTATCTTAATATGTGCCGGAAAGCTCTTTGGTCATATCACATATAATGTGTTCATAGATCAGAGCTGTTAGATGCTTTAGTTGCATGTCATATTTTGAAAATACTTTTTGACATTTATAATTTAATTTTTCTTTCACCATGCTCACGAGTGACTACTAATTGCGTTAGTCAATACGTGATAAATGTATAACAATTTTGTTACATACACTTTTCTCTAGCAAATGCATCAATAATTTCTGGCTCTGTAAGCTTTGAGGATAAAAGAAATTGATAGTCTTACCCTGTGATGTTGGACTTAGTAAAACTTGCCAATAATGTCTAGGGTGTTAGTAGCAGCTGATTGTAGCACTAGCTTTAAAGCTGAGTGTATATAAATATATATATATATATATATATATTTGTTTTTCTAAAATTGATCCTTTCGGGAATCAACCCATATTGGATTGATTGGATTAATATATTATGTATATTAATATATAATTCTTGCATAATCTAAAATTTATGTAAATATTCTATATGTCTTTTAAGAAAGTTCTAAAGTAATGGTTAAGTACATTAAAAGAAAAATCTGTTTCATTTCTTTTATGTTGTAAAATAAAAAAATATTAATTGTTACATTTCTTTCCATATTGCTTTTATTAAAATAGATTTAAGTCATTTAAAAAAAAAAGAACTACCAGTTTCTATCTTTTAGTGTGAACTTTATATAATATTAAATCTTGTTTTAATATAATTTAAAGTCATAATATGATCATACAGATTTTTTAGTCCTGTTACCCAATTTTAAATGTAATTTAAGAAAGGGAAATTTAGGTGGAATAAAAAAAATGTATTTGTTACTTACAAAAGAAATTTAATAAAAAGCTATTACTTACATAATTGCTAAAGAATATGCTCAAAACCCCCACCCCTTACCGTTATACACGCATGGACTCTTTTCAGCATATTAGCAGTAACCTTTTTAAGAGTTGCATTGGAAATATTCGTGATTAAGTCTGTAATATTGACTAAGTTCATCAATAGTGTGAGGACTGTTTTTGAAGGCCTCGGACTTAATATAGCCCCACAAAAAGTAGTCAGGAGATGTGAGGTCTGGGGACCTTGGAGGCCGTAAGCCCTTGCTTATTATTCGATCATCAAAGAACTCTTGCAGAAAATCCATGGTTTCTCGACATGTGACCGATGTCGGCATGTAGCGACATCTTGCTGAAACCAGCAATACTGTTCTTGAGGTTCCAGGAGGGACAAAAATTGGCGCACAATATTCCTGTATACTTCACCATTTACTGTCTGTTCGAAGAATACGGGTCCGACTATACGATGACGAGATATCGCACACCACACACCAATTTTTTCAGGATACAAAGATTTGTCTTGTAAAGTGTTAGGATTTTCAACCGCCCAATTCGACAGTTCTGACTGTTCACATAACCATAGAGATGGATCCAAGCTTCATAGCACTGTGTTTAAAAATTCAATTCCGTTATCATTTATGAGAGACCTAAACCAATGGCAATATTGCAATCGCATGTTTAAATCTGGAGGCTGAAGCTCTTGGACTAATCGTACGAGATATGGATACAATTTCAATTTTTTAGCAGCTTTCTGAACACTTGAATATGACAGACCAACTTGCGTGGAAAGTTTTTGTAAACTTTTCCGTGGAGAATGGAGCAATCTTGTTTTCACATTCTCTAAAATGTCATCTGTCAAGCGAGTTGGTCGACGACTACATTTTCTGTCGCAAACACTACCTGTCTCTCAAAATCGGTTTGCTAGCCTAGAAATTATATTTTTCTGGCGGAGGAACACCAACAAATTTAATTTGAAATGATTCTTTTACAGTTGCGTACAATTTCGTAGCAAAATATTGTTCCAGAATAAAAACTCGTTTTTCTATGGTAAAAGACATTCTGTTCGTAACACGACTGGAAATAGTACAAAAGTTTACACAGCTCAAGGAGAATCAACTCACACTGCCGTATCTATACCGGTTGAGTAGTGCTACCAACTTCGTGTCACAAAACAAAATTTCCCTTTCTTAGAAAAAAATTACCAGACAGTAACAATTGGGTAACAGGGCTAAAAAATCACTCTGTATTACTATTTAATAGCACATGCATCATTGCTTTTTGTATTGTATCCTCACTTTCAACACCAATAATATACAGTTTCAGTATGACCAGGTTTGTATGCAGCATTTTGAGTTAGTTGTTAGATGCTTCAGAAAAGATACAGTAGTATATATAGTATAAATTTTTCTGGGTTTTAAAATTCTAATTAAAAAGAAATCTTGAATTTATATGCATGTTTATTTCTTTTTACATGTATCAGTTCCTGAAAAATATACACACACAAAAAAAGTAAATATTAACAGATTGACTGCCATGATAAAGTTTTTTCTGTTATTAATTTTAGCAGTTATGTATAGTGTAGCCTAGGGCAATGTACCAAAAGGAATTTATAAGAGTGATTATGAGATTGTGATAGCAAATGTATTTAAATGGGTTATTATAATGAATAATCATATATATGATTTGTCTTTTGTAGTAAGATTTTACATATTTGTAATTAATGAGATATGCTGATCCATTAAATTTTTCCATTCTACATTTAAGATAACCATGCTTGGAAATGTTTTGTTTTTATTTTATTCTAAAGTTATTACTACCATAGTCATATCCATATGGATTTTTCTTTTTCTCTGATTAAAGAATCAACTGTAATAAATTTTTTTTTAATTACTCATTTAATTTAATTTTAAAAATTACTTTAAAATCCATTAATAACCAATACTTAATTTGAAAGGTTAAAATTCTATAAATACGCTCAAATAAATTTTACAGTTTTGTAGCTTATGCCTTATAAATATACATGTATAAGCAATATAAATATATATCACATTAATTAAATTTTTTATAATGAACTATTTATATTACATAACACTTGGAGTAAACAAAATTCATTCATTATTTTTATTTATGCAGATGTTCTGTGCAATTGAAAGTCAACTGCATGAGTAGAATTATTGTCAACAGAGATGATGTTCAATAATAAATGCCTATTTCATACACTAATGTAATTATTTATTATTATAAATTCTCTTTAAACATGTATATACTTGTATATATATCAATATTTATATCTATTTTTTTTTTAATTTGCCATAGAATACTTACAGTGTAGAAACAATAACACTTAGTAACATTTTAGTGGAGAATTCCATGCAGTCAGCATAACTATTATGACAATAAAATTTTATATGTATTTGGCATAATAATGCAGCTGATTATATGGAAGTCTGAATACCATTACCAAAAATTCATGGTGGAAGCACTGCTAAAAATAAATACGATATCAATACAACTTGTTATCTCATAAATTAGTCTATTTGCTTAATATGGATTATTCCTATGAAAACTAACTAAAATATTGCAGAGTGCTGCAGAAATGTGTTGTATTAATAAAATATATTTAATTTATTGTATTACATATTACACTGTAACATATTTTGTGGTTTTTACACCTTGAACTACTTTTGTTTTACCAGACTAATTATTCATAATTTATCGATACTTCGTCTGTTATTGGATGTAACCTACCTTGCTAGGCATATTATATTAGTATTTTTAGATTAGGTAAATTGTTTAGGTTAGGTTTGTATTGTAAGGGTGAGCTCTCGTGTTTTATTTTCTTTAAAGTAGTAAGTTTAGCTTGTAAGAATGGTTTTTGTTTTGTTGGCATATTTTCGTGGCATGATCACCACATTCTTCTTGTTTCTGAGTAGTGTATTATTCCGGGTTTTTGTGTAAGAAATATGATAACTAGGTTGTAAGAATATTGTTTGCCTTGTTGGCTTGTTTTCACTTCGTGTTCGCCTTTCGAATTGAGGGTTAATGCCACATTGAAGGTGTTCGCCTTTCCTTCCAGGTTAATGGTAAGATTGTTGCACACCTTGCTGGCTGGTTGTTGTGTGATGCCTATTGCATCATAATGTTTCGCAACAGGTTACAAGAGTATTATATTGATCTGGAGCATTCGAGACGTGTTGTTGGTATGAGTGAGATCATAAGGGAGCCTACACATCTCGAAGTAATGCCTCCGGGTGATCCTGGGATGCATAGGGTACTCCAAAGGGGGATGGTTTTAGTCAGTAGTCTGTTGATGGCAGTTGGATTAGACCACCAGCAAGAGTTCGACACTTTGTGCATAAAAGCATTTCCACTCCGTCCTAAAAAAAAAATATTTATTCTTGAGTCCAACCTCATTTTAAATATTACTCAGAGGAAAAGATCAATTTCTGATTAAAAAATTTAACTTGGGCTCTACAGATTACATAAAGGTACAGTTGTTTTATGTATTATATTGAAACTGAATGAAAATTAGAGGCTCTACTAAATTTCATAGGAAAACTAATCCCAAGGGTATGAATTGTAAAATCTTCAGGTGTAATTCTCTATTGAAATAAACTCTCAAGTCTGATTGTTTTAATATTTTTTTATTATGAAAAGAATTTGTTTAAATATTGATTTCTTATTAATTTTTTTTTTAAACTTTTTAAAATCAGTTTCATTTTAACTAGTTTTGGACAAAAGAATTGCCATATAAAAGTCAGTTAGTCTTGTTACTCTTGAATCTACAATCTGCATAGCTGAGTACGCTTAAATTCTCAGTAAACAATTAGTGACCAAGGCTTTCTACTAGGAAATTCATTTTGCATGACATTCAGATTGGAGGGTTGAAGATAACTTTGAAAAATCTCATTCATAAAAATATACTACCAACACGTTTATAAAAGAAGTTTATTAGGAGGATTCTTATGATATTTCTTTATGATACTTGTAACATGTATAATATTGTGTAACTTCTTTTAAACAATGCAACTTAATCACATAAAGGTTTTTAGAAGTTATTCTAAACTTTTATAAATCAAAAAACTGAAAACATTCACTTTAAATTGTTATGGCCATGCCCTTTTTTTGTATGTCATATTTGTGCTTGGCTTTAATTGATAGGGAAAACTCTAAAGGTAGATTTCTCTCTTATAAAAATCTAGACCCTTGCTGGCAATCAAGTCTATGCTCTCATTTCTGTAGAATTCACCTTACTAATCAATATTTTTAATATAGCCTATGGTATCTCCTTTTGTAAGCAGATCAGACAATTTGTTAAGTTTACCTAACTTTTTTTTGACATTTGTGAATAATTTTTGATACCCTGGTAAGCTATGTTGCAAGTTATTCCACCACTGAATTTTATTTTGTTATCAGATATATAATCTTTTAATCAGATATTATTTCTTTAGAGAGATTTTTTAGCGCTTTTTTGTTTTACCTCAAGATGCTGTTTTTTCTTGCTTAGTGGGTAGAGATTTTTTTTTAATAAAAAGTACTTTCAGAAAATTTTTTGTTGAGATTTTTAGAATTCCTTTGTTAGAGTTATTGGTTGCCCACATAAAGGAAGTACATAAAAACTCTGGAAAAGCTTCTGGAAGGACATTTCCATTTCCTTAGAAAGTCAACTGCTTTGTTTATGTATTTTCTAATATTTATCCCTACTTTTACAATGTACATTTTTGAAGAATATTTTCCTTGCTTTTTGGAACTTTTCTGTATTGTTGTGTGAAGATGAAATTCAGTCACTCTGAGCTGTAGCATATTACCTCGATGTAAATAGTTTCAAAATTAGATGACAGTTATAAAATGATTGTAATTTATGACTTACACTTTTATAATTACTTTAAATTTGAATGCAAACTGGAAATTGAATTAATTCATTGTTTATTAGGTTTTGTATTTTTTAAATGCTGACTGTTTCAGATATAATGTTTTTGAAGTAATAAATATATTTTTACTCAAAATAAGGTCTCATATCTTACTCTGAGGTCTGGGAAATAATGAAATTTATTGTGGAAGAAAAATTATGAAAATTATCATTGCTGTAGAATAATCCAATAAAATATTTTTTTTTGTGGTTATCAATAAGCATTATGGCAGTATGGATCAGTATAAATGGAGGGTCATATTTTAGTATCATAGTGGTCAACCTGTTAAGCATATTTTACACATCACATACCTTTCTACATCTTATACATTGTCATAAATAAATAAGTACATATTAATTTAATGTGAAAGTATGTACAGTTATGTCCTTACTGATTTTAGGCTTGAATTTCACCAATATACCATCATATGTCATACAAAGCTTAGACAAATTTGAACAGTTATATTAAATCAATAATTATTAAGCACATGGTTAGTCACTCTCTTTTCCAGATGCTTAACTCCTAACAAATAAATAATATATTACATACTTCTGTATGTATACTACAGAATTAACATCTTTTCATGTAGTAAATAAATGACTAGTACTTTACTTACATGATAACATAATTTATTATATAAATCAAGACAGTGATGGAATGTTTACTATTCTAAAAATAATAAAAGGAACTGTTCCACTATTTGCCAGGAAGGATCAAGGGAAGCCATGAAAAAATTTGAACAGAATAGCATTAAAAAGTAAACAATTTTAAATAAAAAAGAGAAGCAGTTATAGTCGATATTATTGCTTAAAAATAAAACCAATAAATATTTTAAAGATGTTATTTGAATACATTTTTATGAACTTGTTTAGAGTAAAATATTCAGTGTCCTCATATTCAATAAGTGTTATTTAAAAATGGTCTACAACAGAGTAATATTGTTTCGGTGTAAAATCTAAAAAAAAAAAAAAAAAAAATTGCAAATAAATAAAATTATAAAGACATCATTGATAAATAAGTTTTATCTATGATGTCTGCACAATGTTTTATCTATGATGCATTAAGCACTAAGTGCTTAATGCATAATTGTAATGTATGATAAAAAAACACCATACTACATGGTGAGACCTCCTGTACGTTAGGCAGTGAATCACAGATTCTCTTGCAGATTATTAAATACTGTTTTATATTCTTCAAGTTGGATTTGAAATGAAAAGTTAAAAGTGATAGTGTGAATCGAAATGTGTAATTGTTATATAATAGTGGCTTGTAGAAATGGTGAGGTTCAAACCTTTAATAGTACAGTGTGTATCTATGAGTGTTTTTTCTACTTGTATGTTTTATGTTTGGTAAAATTCATGATTATAAATATTTTAGATTACTTCTGTTAGTTCAGTACTGTAGTACACAAAATACAAACTTTTCAAAACATATAATTTTAGTGAAAAAACATGTTTTATAATTACAGTTATGTTAACAAAGTTTGTAAATTTCTAATGTTGTATCATAGACAGTCAAATTAGTATTAAATTTCAATAATTATACTGTTTGATACAGTCATTGTTTTCTGGGTTACAAATTACATAGTTGCAATTTTATATATTATTGAACTGTTATTTTATTGCTGCATAAACTGTATAAATTTTTTATGTTTCATCATCTCATCATGAGAGTTCATTCTTTACAATGCATCACTGTGTCGTGCTTTTGGTCATTCTTCAGAATATAGAGACAGAGTATATTTAAATATGACTTCTTAATGAGCTGTTTATTGATCTAATTAATGTAACAATTTTTGAAGAATGAAACATACTCAGCATATCAAATTTGTTCAATCTGTTCTCCTCCTGATGACATATTATACAAACTTAAAGGAAAAAAACATACTTTTATTAGAGTATTATTATTTTATTAGAGTGATCGATGTAATTACATCGAACACTCTAATAAACTATATTTTGTATTAATTGCTCTATTTTATATGTATTATCAATATAAAATTAATTATGTGTATATCAATATTTTAATACTCTTTTAAGTTTTACTATTATTATACATAAATACATTGTTTGATAATTATATATTAAAAAATATGTATTTAGAATTATACAGTAATCTGCATGATTTTTTGCATATAAGACAGTGTTACATTATTTTTGTGTTTAGTTACCTAAATAATTTGTTTTGGCTTCTAGTTTAATCACAACCCATTTACTTTTATAAAAAAAGAAAAATATACTTTCTTGTATAACTTAATTCATTTGTGTAATGTTTCTTCCCATATTTAATGCTTCTTTTATAATTTGAAAAAAACAATTAATTCTAGTTTTTGTACACTGAGTTAATTAATTACTTTTTGTTATAAGTCAGGGATGAATTATATTGCATTATGAAATAAATGAATTATTCTAAATGTAAAAGTATGAAAACTTTTTGTTTTAATTCTCTTCTTCTTGTGCCTTATGTGTTCAGCGAGTGTGGGCTATCATGATGGCGACCATAATTTTATTCACTGCCTTATTGAAAAGAGATGTACTCAAGATTCTAAACTATTGTTTCCAATTATTTAGCCATGATGTCCTCCATGTCTCTGGAATATGATGTCCTGGTATCCCTGGGTAATTAGATGTAACAGGTAGTATTTATCTGGGTGTCTCATGATGTTACCAAAATAGGACAATTTCTAGATTTTGGCTGTTTGCACAATCTCTGGTTCTTTTTTCATCTGGCTTAGAATCATTTTGTTTGTTAGCCTACCCATCAAATGCCCTTTTAAAAGATGCTTGTAAGACCACATCTTGACAACTTCAACGTTTTCAATAGATACCTCAATGAATGTCCAGGATTCCACATCATACTACAAGACAGAGTAATTGTAGCATCTGAGCATTCTTACATGCAAGTCCAATGAAAAGTCTGGTGACACAAGCAGATTCTTAAGTCAGAAGGCTGACCTGGCTTTCTCAATTCTGCACTTTATTTCTAGAGTGTGATCCCACCACTCAACAGTACTGCTCCCCAATTACAAACACTTTTTCACCCTTTCTAGTATCACAGTTACTGCCTGTAAAATGTGACTCCTATCACCTAGTCCTTACTAACAATGTACTTTAGTCATTTTAGTGTTCATACTTGAGCCACACTTCTCACATGATATAACAACTTATGTTAAAAATATTTGAATATCCTCTTGAGTCTCCACCAATAATACAGTATTATCAGCATATCAAAGGTTGCTAACTGGAACACCATTGACCTTTTTTACCTTCCTCTTGACCTGCCAAGGCTTCTTTGAATATATGTTCAGAACAGATATTAAAAATTAATGGGGACAGAATACAACCATACCTCACCACTCTTCTTATATCATATCCTTAGTTACACTACCACTGACTTGAACACAAGCCTTTTGATGTCAGTAGAGATTAGCTATAACTTTTAAATCTTTTTTTCTCAATTCCTGAGGATTTTAGAATCTGAACCAACAGATCATGTCCCTATCAAATGTTTTCTCAAAGTCAATGAATAGTAATAATGCTGTCACATTTACTTCTCTGTATCTTTGTACAAGGACCTACAGGCTAAATAGAACTTCCCTAATTCCCAGTACTTTCTGGAAACCAAACTGTGTTTCTCCAACTTCACTGACCAACCTTCAATAAACTCTTTCATGAATGATGCACAAGAATTCTTTAAGCACATGACTCATTAAACTTATGGGAAAGATGAGCATTTTTCTTGGGTATAGCTATAAAAGTTGACTTTAGACAATCATTAGGAAAATTCCACTGTCATATTGCAATGAACAGTCCAGTTAGATGTTTAACACCGGTTCCTTTCAGTAACTTCAGTATTTCAGCTGGAATTTCATCAGTCTACTGCTTTACCATTTTTAGCTTTCCATATTGCATTCAACATCTCCTGCTCAATAATGTGTGGCTCCCATCACAGCCTCCTATTTCCATGTTGGGATGACCATTTATCCGCAAAAAGCCATATATGTTCTTTCCATCTTTCTAAAATCTTTTTTGTATCCATGGAGTATTAAATTTTCCATCTTTATACAACAAATTACCCAGGATTCTTCTGCTTCCTCCATCAACCTCTTTCACTTTTTTGTGTAGATGAAACATATCATGGTTTCTATCATGTTCTTCAGTTTCTTCTTACTGTTCACCTGCCTTTGCAGCTCTAATTAATCTTGTTATTCTCTTATTTAAAAATTTATATTCTTCATTTTTATTCTTGTTAAGCCTTCCTCCTCCATAAGCTGCAGAATTTAGTCAGTCATCCACTTTTTCTCTTCAACTGGTCTTTCTTGTGTTAAGTAAGACCCTAATGTGTTTTGGATAGCTGTTTAGATTGAATTCCAACATCCTTCAACATCTTCATCTTCCCAGACAGAGCCCTTCTCACTCCCTTTTCAACTGTCACCATATCTTTAATGTTAGTATCTTTTAGCATTTTAAAATCTATCTCTAGACTCTCTTTTCAGCCTTTTAACTTTCTTTAGTCATATATTGATTTCTGCCACTAGCAAATTATGTTCAGAGGCCACATTGTGTCAGGGGTCGTCTTAATTCACTTAATACTATTTCTAAACCTGTGTCTGATGGTAATCAATCTGAATTTCGCACCACCATGCCATCTTTGTCTGACCTGAGGGTCTCCAAGTATATCATCATCATTTAGGTAACTTACAAAAGGTGTTTTATGAAAAGTTCATTCTCTTCAAAAAACTGTACAAACTGATCGGCCGTATTGCTCCTAATCCCAAGACTGAAACCACCAACAATCTTACCCTCATTTCCAGATCCCACCTTGTCATTTAGATTGCCAATCTGTATTACAATTTCTCAGCCATCCATCTGCTGTATCAGTTGCCGAAGATCAATATAAAATTCCTCAATTACTCCATCCTCACTTTTTCAACTGTTGGTGCATACACCTGCACTACAATGATATTAAATGGACAGTCCTCAACATACACCACAATAATTCTGTCAGAAACTGGAACAAATCCTAAAGTTGCATTCTCTACCACCCTATTTACAACAAATGCCACTTCATTCCAGTGATTCCTGTTATTTCCACCTGAGTAATATACTGTATAATCTTCCTCTTACTTGTATATTCTTACTGTATATACTTTGCATCCTTCACACTCTGGCCAACACATTTCACTAATTCCAAGAATGGATGCATTTAATTTCTTCATTTCTTTAATGGTATTATGGAAAGGGTGGAGCAGAGGAAATGTTTTTTAAACTGCTAGAACTCAGCGGCAAGTAGGGGTATTGACCTTTAGCGAACTCTGACGGACAGCTCAGACTACACAGTTTCAGTTGCTGTAGAGTGTTGGAGCTTAGAACATTGTGTGTTTGCTGTTGAGCAGTTATTTTTAGAAACACTGATTCTGTGGTCACAGTTAAACATCTTTTCCATCAAAATTTTAATCTCGAATGTTGAGTTGCAGTTCCAGATCAAAACACCATACTCAGATGGGTTGAGGCTTTTAGAAGTGCTGAATCAGTGATGAAGAAAAAACCACCTGGACTTCCCTGTTCAGTTCGAACTCTGGAAAATATAGACAGAGTGAGAAGGGTAAAATTTGCTCGTCCAAAATGATCTGGTAGGTGACAGGCTGTAGTGCTGGGTATGTGACGTTCGCTTAATCGCGTCTTACATGGAGATCTCAAATTTCACCCATACAAAATAATTATCATCCAGTAGCTAACTGAAAGGGATTTTGTGCAATGCAAAGAATTTTGTTGCATAGTGAACACAATTCTTACAGAAGATGCAAATGTCCTAATAATGATGAGTGACAAAGCCTGTTTCCATCTGGGTGGCTATGTTAATGTACAGAACTGTCGGTACTGGATGCTGGAGAATCCACGTGAACTACACCAAAAACCTCTCCACAGCTCAAAAGCAACAGTGTAGTGCAGTGTCTCTATGATAGGAATTGTTGGTCCTTACTTTTTTTGAAGAGGGGGAATCACAATTACAATGACATCAGTCTGCTACTTGACATGTCAAACAACTTACTGCGTCCAGAACTGGAAAGACATTGGGTGAACATGAGAGAAATATGGTTTCAATAGGATGGTACCACACCTCACATGGTGAGAGCATTGATTGAAGTGGTTTGACAAATGTTTCCTGAACATGTCATTTCATGATTCAGCGATGTTTCTTGGTACCATGCTCTCTCAATCTGTTGATTTGCAACTTTTTTATATGGGGCTACCTGAAATCAAGAGTGTATGTAAACAAGCCACACATATCAAAGACCTGAAAATTTCCATTCTTCAAGAAATTGAAGCTATGTCGAATGAAATGTTGGAGAAAGCTGTGAAGAGCTTTGAGGAGAGGCTCCGAATTTGCGTCCAACAAGAAGGACGTCATCTTACTGACATTATTTTCTGAACCTAATTAAGGTATGTTGATTTCAAAAATGCAATAAAAGTATTATTATTTAATGAAAAAATTTTTTTTCTGTAATTAAAACAACTGAATTTATTCAATAGTGAAAAACATGTGTTTCCTCTGCTCCACCATTTATTTCTCCAGACTCATACATGCTTCTAACATTCCATATACCAATTTTTCTTGAAATTCTTCTTCTGAACCTGCTGCTATCTAATTGTGGACATATTTACTTTTCTTGTCTCTCTTCTCCTAAATCAACTCTGTTGAAGATATTCCCTCTAAGAGATCTAATTGGGGGAACAGAAACTCTGGATAATTTCACATTGAATGTCAATGCCATGATTGTCCTGGAAATATCCATGTTGGATCTTTAATGCAGTAGTTCCTTGTGGTCTTCTGCCTCCCAATGCTGTTGACCTTCTTCTGTGGTTCCCCAGCCTTTTGGAGTCACTCAGCCTGGCTATTTGCAGTATGTAAACACTGGGAAATGAGATCACCACATTCCTATGCCTGTTTTAATTTTATGATTATAAATTTGAATTGTTATATCACACGTTAATGAATTTACAACCTATCCTCAAGTATTTGTTAAAGGGAATAGTTGTTATTCAAGCAATTATAAAACTGTAACTGTCTAAACAGTAATTAGTGATAGGCCAGGTACCCTAAGTTACACAATATTTTATGAGGAAAATATCTTCCTACAGAAAAAGAACAAAAGATTCTATCTTTCAAACCAGTTGATAGAAGTAGATATAGATTTCAATAAGTGTTAGATCAGTCAGATTCTATTCATTCACAACTTTTAAAAGTAATCAGATTTTGATAGTTGTATTCTGAAAGAAGACTATTCTTATCAGATAGTGTGTGACTGGTTGTATCATTTATATAATGTGATATTTAAGTAATCACTTTTGAAGTTAATGGTTACTAATCAACTATCATTTAAATTAAAGAGGATTTATTGAGTTCTTGTACTTGTAGGTAGATAGCCTACTTGTGTATCTTTCTTGTCTTCTCTGTGATAAATATGAGGAACGATTATAAAAAGTAATCCATAGTAATGTTACTATGTTTACTCCTCTGGGTTACATGAACCTTAAGTCGTAGGTTACATGAAGTCATTCTCACATCTAAGGTATGAAGTGGTGATATAATACGAGGTTTATAATATCTCCTGTAAAAGCTAATAAATTCATTTTTTTTCGACATGTTGAGTAAACATGATTAGCACATTAACTTTCCTAATCCTTCACAGTTGGCCAAGGATTACAGAGCCTCTTCTCTGTAGAATCATTTCTGACATCCATGAAATTTGAGTACCATTAAACGCTGCTCATGTGCTTGATGAATCAACTCTCTTTACAAATAAGTGAATGCAAAATGTAAAAATAATTTAATAGGCTTTAAAAAATATAAATAAGAAAATAAACATCATCCATGTTCATTTACATTTTGTATAGAAAGCAAAATTTACAATTTGAATTTTTTCCAAAAGGTACAGCTACTAGAACTGTAAAAGCTGCTCTAAGTGTAGTTAACAGAGTAATTAAACATAATATTGAGTTGATTTGTATCATTAAAAAGAAAATAGAAGTATGTTGCTTTGTGAACCTAGTCTGTAAACCTAGCACTTTAAAAGCTCTACATAATTTTTAATAGTAAAAATTCATAAAATTTATTTTAATAGTTTTAATTTCGTGTAACACATTAGAAAAGTAAGATTCTAATTGTCATATTGGTTTATTAAAACCGTTATGACAACTTAAACGATTGTCAATTCCCCATCTGTCTATTCTGCTAATCTATGTATCTGATAGAAATTTTAGCTAAGGGATTCAACATTAATTCAGAATTTTGGTGTTAATATCCTTTATGTAATTTACTGTGTGTTACAGAGAAAATATTTTGATATCAAAACTTACAAGTAATACAAGTAATTTTGAGAAAAAGTTTGTAAAATGTTTAGTGTGAATCTTTATTTCGAATACATTACAAATTTGTTATTTTGTTAATTTTTTCACATTAAGGTTTTTTCTACTACCAGATAATTTTGATTAGTTTTACATGAAAACAAAAAAATATTGTCTAAAATACTGTTATTTCAGTTTGCAGAAAATATTAAATAAAATTTCCCAATTTTTTTTTTGCTGATATTTAGTTAGATGAAAATAAATTTCAGATTTGTTAAGAATATTCAAAATTCTTCTCCAAATTAAATCTGTGTTTTAAAAGTGCATTAAATTTTTTATAAAATGAGGGTCTCTAGTGTTTTTGAAGGATGACATATCCAGCTAGATATAATTTATATTAATGTACAGTTAAATAAATAATTAAAAAGATAATAAAATAAGTATGAAATTACAGCATATATTGCATTTTACGTTGATATACAATAAAACAACTCTATAAACATAATCGGTATAGAAATTTCATATGTTTCAGTACATTTTAAAATTTTTTCCAGTTGTATGATAGTCTTAACATTGGATAAAATTGATCTCTTTTAATTAAGTTATGAATGTTATGTTATCAGATTTATTATGATTGTCAGTCCAGCTGCGCAAGATATTTTTTCTCACATTTATCTTTTACTTTAATATTTAAAGCGATTTTTTAACTATTGACTTGTGCTAAATGGGTTGTGATTTTCCTTAAAAAGTAGAATTTTGATAGTGCTGAACATACAGAGCTCTGTGGTTGTAGATATTTTAAATCAATTTATTATAAATTAGTTGTGCACGATGAAAGTAAGGTTGAAAGTGAGTAAAGGCAGCAGATTTGCTGTTCTGTAGTTGAAATTATTGTATGTGTGTGTGTGTGTGTGTGTGTGTGTATGTGTTCTGTGAGTGATTTTGTGTTGTGTGTTTGTGTGTGTGTATGTTGTATGTATGTGTATGTTTAGCACTAGCTCTGTTAGCTTAGTCCAAATTTCTGGTGGTCAGACGTGTTCTTCTCGCTGCTAGTACCAGCCCCGAAACAATTGACCTTGGAGAGGCAGCTGAACAAGAGCATCCTGATCGGCTGGAATCCTCCTGATTCAAGTTCTTCCCCTCCAATTGACTGCTATCATGTTTATGTGGATGGAGTTCTCAAAGTGACTGTGAAGGCAACAGAACGTACCAGAGCGCTTGTTGAAGGTGTTGATTCGACCCGGGTAAGATGTAATTTTTTTAATAGTCAATAGTAATGGGTGTTTATGTTTATGATTAAATAATACTCATATTTAACAAAAAAAAAAAAAAAAGAAGTAAAATTAGAATTTAGTTGATGCTTCATAATTATGTAAAATTCTATTAAGTGCTGGATTGATAGTTATGGGATAACAGCTGCTTTTTATATTTTATTGCAGTAAATCTATGATGGCTGCCCTACAGTTATATGAAAACTTTTATGGTGTATCTTCCAGTAGGTTAATATTTTCATCACTACATTTTAATAATAGAGTTACCACTGTAAGTTAATAGTTCTACTGCACACTTTTCATATTTGAATTGGAAAGCTTCATGATTTAATTATTTGAAATAGAATTCTCTTTTTTTTATATGAAACTTAAATTATTCTTTCTGAATTAAAATTAGTTTATTTTTTTTATCTTGGGGATGTTAAAATTTTCATTCATTTTATGTTGTCATATGACAATATAAATGTGCTGTAGTCATTCTTACTTCTTCCAGTGTTATAAATATAACTAATAATGTAACTTTTAAGTCATTAATGAAGAAATAATCCTTTTTCACCTAGCAAGAATGTTTAAAAAATGACTCAAAACATTTGAGACAGTTACCTTGACAAGAGAATTCTTAATGACCAACATATTTTTACATTCATTATATATATCAGTGAATTACTGTTTTTCTCAAAATTGATTTCTATTACTTATACATAAATAATAAAAATTATATTTATTACAAAAGTTATATAAATTTCAAACTCTTTTATTACAAACAACTTTATTTTCCATGACTTACTTAAAAAGTATTTATTTCCAACAATATAATTCTGCTTTCATTTTAACATCTTGTAATAAATACTATGCTTCAATTGTATCTATTACAGTTTTATGTTTTTCCAATTTTTGAATAATTTCAAGTAACATTAACTACTAACAGCCAGAACTACATCAGCAGAAAATTGGACACTTTTAAAAAATTCCTGAGCTATCATAAATATTTTGATAATTTGCAGAATATGTTAAATGTGGATTTTGTTAGAATTTTACTTTCACTTAGATCTTTTATTTGCTTTAGATACAATGAAACAATAACTTAATGAAGAATGCAATTAACTGTTGCTTGGAATCCTTTATTTTCAATTAGCTTAGGCTGCAATATGAAGCTCTTGATTCTCAAACAATATTTTTAGAGAAATTAATTTCAGGTCAAAAATCCATGACTTTTACTAGTAAATTTCTTTTCTCCAGGACTGCTCTCTTTGTTTACCCTATTATGCATCATTTATAATTTACTGTCAGAATTATTTTTTATTATCTGATATATTAAAATTGTTTTATCTATTGTCTTTCTTTCCATCACTATGTCTACACTTATTTACCAAGAAAACTCCTTTGTTAGAAATTAATTCATAGAACTATACATTATCTATCTTCTTTAAAGATCTCACAAAAACAGTATCATTGCCTTATCTTTTTTCTTTCATTTTTTTATTTTTAAACACTTGAATTTGGATGAGGTGTATATTATAGTCCAATGTTATTTATTTTGCAAGTATCCCCATCCCTGTTCCACCAGATTAGTTGCCATCACTTCTAGTATCAGAAATGAATGTTAATTCCTGCAAAATATATCTGTTGTCACACTGTTTAAAGTTGAAGCATTTCATAGATTTTTTATTGTGTTTTCATAATAGTCTCTATTTTCACTGACAAATCTTGTCAAAACAAATCCCAATATTAAAAATAACTTTTTTTTAAAAATAATCTGATGAGATGACTTAATTTCATGTATGGCAGGTTCTTACCCACCTGCGTCAATGTATAACATTACCTATATGCCTATTTTTTGTGTGTTTGCACGCGCACATATATAAGTGAGCCTTTGTAATTTGAATTATTTTTGGTTAAGGTGAATTACTCTTTGTCTCTCTTTTTTCTGTCTGTCTGTCATGGTGTTGGAATTGTATCAATCCAGATGAATTGGGGTAGTGATATTTTCTTTGAATCACTTAACATAATCAGTGGAGAATCAACTTAAAGGCAGGGTACATGTAAAGAAATTTATCTCATTTGAGATTCCTAACTCTAATTTTGGAGAATTACATCCATTCTTGTTTTATGTTAGTGTTAGGTTTGATTTTGTGGTATGAAAGAATATTTTATTTATTGAATAATGTATAATTATTTGTGTTTTTGATGTAAGTGTGGTATGTGGCATATGTATTACTTGAAAAGCTGCAACCAGCTTGAACTCTCAGGTCACCAGTTCCCACATTCTTAAGTGATAGTTCTTTACAGGAGGTGTATTCAGATTTTTTTTGAAACTATTAATATGAAATTGGTACAAAGAGGGATTTCAAATAAGGAACATATCAAACAAGATTTCTTTTTTATATGTAAAAATAATAAATGTATGGATTGTAAAAATAAAAGCAATCTAGAACACAGATGAAATCATTGCAGAATGCATTTCTGATAGTTTAATTTGGCATACAATATCTTAAGGATCATTTAATACTGCTAGAAGAATTTTGCAGGATTATAACTCCCAATATTATTTGTTGGAATGAACACTGTTTCTCAAGTCCTCGAGTAGATTTGTAAATCTCTGATGGTTATAAACTGGATGATTCATACAATTGCTCACATTTTAAAAATAGTGGATCTTTTATCCTTAAAGAAGGCAGAGAATCTGATGTGATAAAGTTTGCTCCTGATGGTATTGACTAATATTTCTGAGATTTGTGTTAGGCTATCAAGGCTGTATATACTGTCACTATAAAAATCATCAGTTGGTTACTATGAAGAAGCTGGGGCTTCAACTATCTAGATTGAAGCATTTAAATCTAATATTATACTCTGTACTGATCTCATTGCCAACATGATCATGATTAGATACAGGTAATATTAATTATAGAATTTATTCCTTTAACGATTTTATACCCACAATTAATTTTTGGACCTCATTTTCCATGTAGTAGATGTAATAAAAATATTTTACACTTCTTCTGATGATAATGCTTTATATCTGTTGACATAAGAGATGGCAAATAACAGCTATTGACAAAGTACATGGAAGAGTTGTTGACAAATAAGATTGATTTCACTATAAAAGAAAGTAATTGAGGTTAGAACAAAAGCTAGTTATAGCCAATAGATGTACTGAAATTGGTTATGTTATATTTTCTGAAATTGTAAAAAATTATGAACTATGATGCAGTTGTAAGCTCCATTAATTTCTATACTTGAATGTTTTTTGTCATCTCTGACAGAATTAAAAAATATTCAGAATCTAAAAAAATAGTTAAGTTTTTTCTAAAAGTAGTTTAATCTAAAATTAAGTTTAATCTAAAAAATAGTCTAAGTTCCACTGGTACATTGACAAATTACCCATGAAACTTAAATTTGCATATGAACAATAAAATTATTGTATTTAACGTTTTTGTTTGTATGAAGAGTTACAAAACAGAACCAAGCAGTCATTTCCTTGTACCTATATTTTCACAAAACATTTCATACCTATATTTCACAATTGTGCAATCAAACAATATAGTTTTGTAATAAAATATGAGGTAATTTCATGAAATCACTTTGAATATCATCCTAGCAAATAAACTACTAAGGCCTAAGATTGTTTAGTTAAGTATCCAAATGAAAATTATATTACTTTAACACTGTATAACTTAACATTAGCTTTTAATGCTATATTTCATGTTTAGTACTTAAAAGTTTAGTCTCATATGGCACTGAAACATCATATACTGAAGCTTTTTTTAATTATATCCTCGTAAAATGGCAACAAGTCTATATTTGATGGCGAATGTTCTGACTTGTTGATAGTTGTAACTGCAAAACAGTTGAACCCATATTGAGTCCATCGGTCCATTTATATTTTTTTCATAATGATTAATGATCAAAAGGCCTTTGTTATTTTATACCATTATGTAAATGGATACTACATTGATTTTCATGCATTCAAGTTTAGAAAAAGTAAAAAGATTGATAAACATATCGTTACAATGATTTATAATCAATAAAGCCCATGTAATAAAGTTTGGCTTAAGAAAATGTTAGAATTTGCGAATATTCTAGATTTATATTATGAAGATTCTGAATTTTAAATAGTTCCAGTTGAAAACCCACATATTAGAAGCTTGAGTAAAAAGGTTAATAAAATAAATTCTTTAAAAACTAAAGTCCTGTTTTCCTCTTAATACACAAGGTTATATCTCAAAACATAACTACCATATGAAAGAAATACTGCTTTGTCAAAAAGAAACTCATACAGAATATTTATCAGAGATCAAACTGAATATGTAAATCCTCTCTTTATTTATTTTGAAGTAATGATTACTATTAACTAATATATTTAGTACACATTTCCTTACATTTAAAAATGAAAACGACCAAATATACAAAATTCATGAACACGGATCAAGAAAAATATACTGGCTATACAAGTACTATCTGTTAGAATGAATATCACTTGAAGTAGCAAGTAAATATTTGAAATAAAACTCTTCAAAAATTTTCCTGTGCTGTAAGACCAATCAGGATTAAGTGTTTTAAAAGCAAGTCATATGACTGGCTGTTCTGTCAGTTTTATAGTACCAGTGAGTAGTTAGAATACAGTTCTATGAGTATCTGTATAAAAAAAAAAAACAAAGTAATGGTTTAAACTTAATTTGTTGTCGTTTCATTAAATTCATTGTTCTTTTGTTATAACAGTTGTTAATGCATTAGTTTATTTGTTTATTTATTGTTTAACTCGATTGTGTTACTCTGTATTTGAATGTTTCTTGCATTCTGTTTCAACCATACTGAAATTGTTCAGCAAATAAAGTTTTAGATAATATAATAATTTTTTTGCAAGTTTAGTAATTGCAAAGTGTAAAACTCTTCACATTTCATGATAGTGGAAATGCAATAAAATATTGCCATATTAAGAGTTTTTATGGTATTTTTCTTATATAAACAATATTTTTACAAATAAAATAATGTTGATTCTATCTTTTTCTCATTTTATAATGAATATTTTATTAGTGTTGTGGCTTCTTAATAGGATAGGTACTCATTGTAACAGACTGTTTATTTTGCTTTTATTAAATACAAACTTTTGTAATTACAGCCTCACAGAATCAGTGTTCGATCTGTGACAGTGAATCGAAGAACATCAAGAGATGCAGCATGTACAATGGTGATTGGGAAAGATGTACCACTGGGACCATCTCAGGTGAAAGCAACTAGAGTGACTGCAACATCTGCAGTAATTTCCTGGCTTCCTAGCAATAGTAATTTCCAGCATACTGTCTGTGTGAACAATGTTGAATTAAGAACTGTCAAACCAGGCGTCTATCGACATACAATCACAGGTAAAGATTTCACTTACGAGTAGACAATAATCAGTAAGCCTTGTAACTATCAGCATTCTTTTTGAAGAATTAATTTCAACACTTCAATGTAACAAGTTTAATGCACTGGAATGTTATTTTGTTAATTTTTTTTGTTTATTGGTGAAATGGTATTGTTTAGCAAATACAAAATGTAATTGAATGTTGGCAAATTAAATTTATTTATGAAAATGAAAATAAATAAATTCCATTAACTGAAAAATGAATAATTACATATTTATATTTTTTGAATTCTACGTCCTCTTTCATTAAATCAGACATAAAAAATGTTATCAAATGAAGGGGGGATACTTTATTGATATGATGAATAGTACAAAGTCTTACAGTTTTAGAATACATTCTGCTATTAAACATGAAAACTGAAAAAATGTTACTGTAATGTTGAACACATATATGCCTGTATATATGTGTTTACAAATTTACAAAAGTATGGGATGCCTTTTTTTTAAATTCAAATTTCTTTTCTTGAGTCATATATCACTATTGCTTTTAATTAACTTGTGATAGCAATGATATTTTGCACTCTTTCATGTACACACTGATATTGCGATCACTAGATCACTGGCACTTCAAGGCTGATGTGGAAATTTAAATAATACAATTTATATAAATAATTTTATTAAATAAATTATTTTCTAGAAATAAGCAATTGTGATATTATATTACAATGGCTTTATTACTAATAATGTTAAGCAATTACTAATACTCACATGTGCACGAGTGCGCGTGCACAAAAATGTATAACATTTTATTAAGGTTATATTGAAGTTGTACTGAATATTCTGTGGCCAATATTGTTTGAAAACAGAATTTGCCATCAACTCTTTTTCTCAAAATTGTTGGTTGGTAAACAGATCATTCTGTTTCTTTCCTAATGCAATGATTGTATGGAAGTGGATTATATTATTATGTTAGAAAGATCATTAAAATTTAATATTTGTTGATGAAGGAAGTTGGCTTTAATTAAAATGATCTTAAATAATTGTCAGTTGGCACTTGTGACCTACAGTTCACTGTTAATGAAATAAAAGAGAAATCAGAAAAGGATATGGGTAATGTTGGTGATTATTTTTTTTACCAAAGATTTTCATGATAAAAAAGAAGAAAAAATGAAACAAAGAATTAACATTAAGTATTGAACAGATAATTGTTGAAAAAAGTGGATAATGCAAAGGTAAAACAGTGTTGGACATGCAAATTTTAATCAACTTATAAAAATGTGTTTGAGTTTTGAAAGAGGAAATAACATTAAAAGGAACATAAAGAAAAAGTTGCCCAAAGCATAACGATTAAAATATTAAACAAAACAAAAAAGTTAAAAGTACAGAAGAAGATGCAGTTACATGTTTACAGAGGAGTAAATTTAGATGACTGCTTTGTATCTAGTTAGAATAAATCTGTAAAAGAAAGTAAAAATAAGTAAAGTAAAGTATGGACTGAGCTATGTCAGTTTTAAAATTTTCTCAATTATTATCATGTTTTACTTAAAGATTTGATCATTTAAGTAATTCCTGTTTATATAAATATTTTGCTATTGTTCCAGATAGTACAATGATGTTACAATAAAAGTTTGTGATGTTTTTACAATTGCAAGCCATTTTATTAATAAACCAAATTTTTAATTTATTAACTTACCTGAAATAAAATTCATATATGCTTTTTTATATTATAAATTCAAAGATTCACAGTTTACAATTCACTTTTTGACATTATATTCACCAAATTTGCCTTCTGTTGATTTATGTGTGTTCAGTCAAGGATTTGCCATATGCTTTTTGATATTTTGTATTTCTTAGGCCTTGCACCAAATACTGTCTATAGAGTTACGGTCAGAGCAAAAAACATCAGAGCACCGCACTTTGATGAAAAGTCTAGTATACCTGTCGAACGGTACTCCTGCCATATAGACTTCCGAACCCTTCCTAAAGGTACGTCATGTGTGTAATTATGTCGGTACATTAAATAAATGTGTTTAAGTAGAAAGATTTAATGGTGCTTGGTGGACTATAGAAATGTATACGTGAGTAAAAGTTTGTGTGTGTTAGTACTGAAGGAAGTCAATCTATGTATACATGTACTGCTGTAACAGCGTGCTAATCTGTGATTTTTTGTATGTGAGATTCCATATTTTATCTTTGTGTGTTTTAGAATATTGTTAGTTTGCTAAAGAAAAAAATTTTATATATATATATATATATATATATATATATATGAGTATTTTGCAAATATAAATTTAATTTGTGAGGTATTAATCTTTTAATAAAGCACATTTGTTCACATGACTTAATTTTTGTTGTCCTATAATAAATATTAACAAATTTCACCATCAAATTATTTTTATAAATCTGTAAAATTTTTGGTTATAATCTTCTTTCAGATAGGTTTCACAGCAAATATTTATTACAAAATTTGTTATTTTTAAGAAAAACCAAAACCAAATTCAAAATTTAATTAAATTTTACTTTCAACATCAAAATGTATTCAGCTACATACAAATAGTCTTTCTTAGTGACTAATGCTGTAGCATTGTGAATTGAGCTAAAATAATTTCTAAGAGTATTTAGAGTATTTCATTCATAAGACATATGTAGTTAAAATTGTATAAATTTTATAAGCAAACTATAAAACATTACAATCTTTAGAATAAAAATCAAAACAAAAGTATCACTAACAAAACATTCACCAAACGAAAAAAATATTCAAATAGTATGCAAACTACTCTTATTGGACACAATTCTACATTTAACCAATTGGACACAAATATAAAGATACAGTGAATATATAAAGGCAGTTCACAATAATGCAGAATCGATACTTGCCAATCATTGTAAAGAAGAATTACTGATATAATAATATTAATAACAATCCAGATATTTCGTACATTCACCGAAAAGAACCTCCTTTTAACATGCTTAAACAACATGAGAAATGTACTTCAAATACATACAAAACCAATGTGTTGTACTATTTGTACTCTGTTCAAATCCATTACACTTTTTGATTGTTTTTAAATATTGCATATGTTTTCTCAATCCAGCTAAAATATCCATCGAGTTCAGCAAGAACTACATTACAACAATGGTAGCTGCTGTTAAAGGCTATCCAAAATAATATACATTTATGGAAGAAAAAAGTGATATATTTTTAAAATTTATGCTGTTCATCTTTCACTTTATCTAGTTGTGTTTACTGCCAGTCATTATGGACAAAAATCCTTTCAAAGCAAATTTGTATACGATCTTAACAATTACATACTGTAATTACCAATATAATACATAAAACAAAATATTCATCGCTATGCTGTATAAACTCCTTTTTGTGTTTAAAAGTTTGTTTTTTATTATCCATCCAATTAATAGGAATAATATAATTATTTTTCCTAAACCTATTTTAACATAATAATTTTGAGTATATTCCAGTATAGATTCAATGCAGCTGTTGGTTTTCTTAATAATCACTTCATTATATTTAATTTTCATTAAAATATGCCATTTTTAAGATTAGATTATGTTTAATTTACATGTGTGTAGAGTACATTCGCATGTTTTCATTCGTGTTTTATGGTTATACAATTACTTTTAATTTGATAGTTGTTTAAGTATCAAATAAAATCTAAAGGTAAGTTGTAGTTTTAAATTAAATGTTTCTAAATGATAACCTGACAGCTTTTAATCCATTTTCTATTGATCAGAATTGTTGGATTCCTAAGTAGACTTAAGGCAGAAGGAGAAAATTTCTAAACCTTTGTGTAAAATTAGTGAGTATTCATAGATGATATTTAACTTTTGTTAGACATCAGTTAATTTAAATTATTGTTTAAATATTTAGATGTTACATATAAATCCTTATATTTTTTGTAGTATACTTTGAAAAATATTTTATATTAATAGATATCCTTTGTAAGATTTTAGAGTGAACATCAGCATAATTAAGAGCAGTGTTAAAGGCTAAAAATTCTTAAAATTATATTACCATAGATTAACCAAACAGTTTTTAATATTTGCTTCTCAAAAACTCTAATTTTTTTAAACATGTTACAAAAATCTGATGAAACTTAAGTCATATTTGTTTTAAATGGACTTGTTATCATACCGTCACTTTTTTCATGCAACTTCTTCAGATTTCATGAGAAAATTAATAATAATGTTTATTTAAGGTAGAAAAATTTTTCATTTTTCAATGAAAAATAAAAATTATAACACTAGATATGTTGACTCAACATATCAACTGCTGAATTGTACGTATATCAACCTACGCCATCTAACCTCGTGTAATTAACATTAAATAGCACATAATATACATATTTAACGTTGATTAGACGAAGTTAGTGTTGATGTACATACGATCCGTCAGTACACAGAGTCAACATAATCTAAATAATTAACCTATGCTTGCTTCACTCGCTCTAAGACATATTTTCTATTTAATACATTGTAATATTACATTTAATACGTTGTTTTTTGACAAAGAAGTTGCATTAAAAAAAGTCAAAATAGTGGCAGTGCGATAACAAACAAGTACCGTTTTAAATATTAATTTCCAAGAATTTTTCATTTCACATGAAAATTACAAAAAAAAATATGTTGTGCATGACTTATTTATTTATTCAGAATTTACTTAATAAAACACATGCACTCTGTACTTTGTTATAATTTTTTTTTCATTGAATAATCTATTCTTATTTGCTGTAATTATTATGATTTATTGAAATGAAAGCTTCATATCATCAGATTTAACATTTATACCTGATGATCTGATGATAAAACAGTTTATTTGCATTAATAAAGAATGCTTAACTGAAAATTTCTGTTTATTATTTGTTTTCAATCCTTTGATAGTAATATTTCAGAACTGTAACTTGAATTAACCTCAAAAGCAGTGAGGTTTCTCAGATAACTACAAGGTCTTTTTTTATTTCTTCAAGAGTAAAATTAATGTCTATCATAACTAAATATTACTGTAGTTATAAATTTCTGGCAAGTTTTTTTTTAATGGATGAGCTATTTTGAAATTATTGAGGAATTTTCATATGGTGACAAGATCTTATTTTTTATTTGCTTTTTCTTTATCTCCCCCTTCTGCTTTGTACTACTGGACTGTCCAACATCATTCCAATCTAAATCTAGCACTTTATAATGGGTCATGCCCAAATAATGATAATAATTTTTAATTTTCTTTATTTTGTTCTTTTTAATCATTTTACTTCCTGTATCTGTTCCTTCATGTGAGTTATTGAGCCTACGATAAAACTCTGTAGGGGAGGGGATTGCTAAGACAAAACTGGATTTTTTCTTCTTGTATACTGTTATTATGATCTAATTTACTAATAGATTTGAACAGTTTATTTTAACTTCCTGAGATTTTCCAAGAATTACAGAACCATCAGGTTAAGGACATAGACACAAATATTCCAGTTATAGGAAAATTGTAGACCAAATTATCAGCTTCATAAATGCCATTTTGGTTAGCAACCCATTTTCCCAATGGAATTGGTTACCTTACCTCCAGAAGTGTTATTTAGTTCAAGACAGGCAACACTTATAGGTCATAAGTTGTAATTAAGATGTAATTAGCTAACAGGATCCTCTACAAAGTTTGGTTTTTTGTAGATGGTTGATGTCTGGCATCTGTATATCATAGCCTGTAAGCCAGAATTGAAGGTCTGTGTAGATCAATTACCGGGACTGTTGTTTCTTTGAATATAAAATAAAAAAGTTATCAAGATTTTAAAAACAAACTCCTCTGTTTTTTATGTCATTGCTCATCAGATAAAGATTATTATTAATTTTTAATTACATAACCTCAATATTTCTTAATCTGCAATGCAGAAGTAGGCTATGTGTGGCTTTCTTATGATTCTATATAATGTTAATCATATCAAAGATATCAGATTTTAAAAAAGATTCCAAACCAATCCAATTGACAGTAATTTAGTAACAACATATTATAAAACTGATTTTGATTCTGACATGTACATACTTACTCTTGTAACTAATAAAAGTGTTAATCTATTCTAAAAATCTATTTGTTCACTTATGCATTTGAATCTTGTGTTAAATATTTTATTATGAGTGCAACATTTTTGAAATCATAGTAAACTAGATCATTTCATGAATAAGATTTTTCATTTTTATGAAGTAAATAGTATCAGTAAAAATTTCTTGTACTCTGACTAATCCAGAAATGTATAAATTTATGTTGCATTTTGTACATGATTACATACTCATTAGTATGTTTCAGTATTTACACACCATAATGACAATGGCTTTCTATTACATTTTGTTCTATGAATAGAATTTGGCAGAAAAAACAAAAGCCTTTTCCCTATTAGTGTACTTATTAGCTAAAATAAAAAATAAGATTTATGATCAGCATATTTATTTATTTGCTTATTTTTCTGATTTTTCTTCAAAACAACTGATTGGAATATATTGAATATCAATAAAATTTTTAACTGAAGTATTTCATAGTAACATTTTGTCATTCTCATCTCACCATTAATTTTTTTCATTTATAGGACAATAAATATACTACAGCCTTTAAAATTGTAATATGAAATGGAATGTTTGGTTTTGTATCAGATAATATGAGAACATTTTTTTATTGGGCTACACATTACCAGTACAAGTCACTGGAAATATACAGCATTATTATCCACATAATGATTTTTACTCAGTGTACCTCATTATATTATCTTTATTGCTCTATTTTTCTGTGAGAAATTTTCATTTTCAATGGACATTTATATCTTATTTGAATTCAGATAGTGGATTTATATCACACTGGTTTACATTTTCTTTCTACAATGATTAATCTCTTTTTGAATATTATTTTATAAAAAGAAGGCTTTCTACCAATAGCTGAACATACTAATTATTCTATATGTTGACAACATTTTTTGCTGAATTTTGGCATATTTTCGAATCATATATTAAAATATTATAAGGTATGGAATATAAATGTAATTAAAAAGTTTTATTGTATAAGAGGGATAATTTGTTTCTTTTAAGTAAAATGTCTGTTGAACTATTCAACTCTTTCATTAATGTTCAAAACTAATGTTGTTTCAAGACAGTAAATTAGAATTCTTCTTTCTCTGGTTTGAAAAATCTAAAAACTGATCTCTGGACTCAATAAATATCAATTTCATATTTGTAATTAAATGAAATGTCTGTATTAATATATATATATATATAGAGAGAGAGAGAGAGAGTGATTTACCACGTTATGCAGATACTTTGGCAGCTCATTCTACATGTGAAAATAAAGAAAAAAGTACATATAACACAGGTCTGGAAACACTTTATTAATGAGTTACGGCTGGCGAAAATGTTCATCCAGACTTCATCTCTTCCAGTAAAATGAAGCCATATAGTAACTCTTGGAACGCAAAAACATAAGCTAATTTGATGGTTTCATATGAAATTCAATCTGACAAATCGAAAAAATGAGTCTGAGAACAGTAACTTCTGTGGTTTTTTTAGAAAACCGGCAAAACACAGGAGTTGAAAAATGCACTTTTTTATGTTTGACTTGTAATATCTTTGTTAAATTGCCAATAAACAGATAAACTCTTTAATAAAACTTGTAGGAACTTTAATTCTAAACAGAATAGTATAAGTAAAGTTAACAGAAAGTGAATTGTATTTGAATAAAATGGACTTTAATTTAGAGCTATAAAAAGCTAATTTAACTGGAAAATGATTTTTATCAATAACCAATTTATTATTCAAAAGTTGGAAAAAATGATAAAAAACAGAAATTTCTGGTATTCAAAATTAAAAGTTTCACAATAAATTATTTCATAAGGGATTGTACTGAATCAACGATTGTAGCATGTTCTGTTATAAAACTATGATTTTTGTTTAAATCAAATTATAATAAAGAATAATTTTTTTTGGAGAAAATTTATTTCATAACTTGGCAATAAAATAAATGTCTAACAGTTAAGTTTTTTGAATTGTAATTGTGTTGTTTGTAAGCTTACAGTCGAGTTTTAGTTCATTAGTATAATTTTCCTGTTAGTACAAGTAGGCAGCTACTTGTCTAACCATTCTGTATGTGATTGGTTATTGAAGTAATAATGAAACACTTATTTTTCGAATGAAGAATATGCTGATAATGGTGTTTATTTATGGTGTGGGTGAAGGCAGTGCTATGGCAACTGTTGAAGAATGTTGATAATATCCTAATCACAGGATTCCAGATCCAAGAACTATCAGTGTGGCATTTTGTATGTTACAGGAAACAGAATATCTTCCTAGCAGTAATCTTATCCCTTGTAACCATTCTCTCCAGCATGATGTTTATGTCAATGAAAGTATTATTGTTGCTTTTCAGTGTGGTCCGATGTTAGTGCAAGATGTCTTTCTAACCCTTTCACTACGAAATTTTTGTCGCTCATCAGAATTATTTTTTACTCCGCAGCCATGTTTATTTAAGTAATTTTTATTACTTCAAATACATTTAGACCAAAGATTTTTTCTTGGTAAAAAAATATGAACATGTCCACTGGAATGGACATCTGTAGTGAACGGTAGTTAGTTTCTATGAAATAACAAATGAACATCTTTATTTATGAAAAATGTAATTTTTACAAAATAGTTATTTATAAAAACGATACAAAAATTTTTATAAAATTATTATTAAAATACAACTTTTTTTCTATCTTATGTCTATAAATACTTTAAAAAATCTATGATTAAAAAATTATAAACAAGAAACACAGTAATGCTGAGCAAACCTTACCATTAACAGTCATAATAAATGCTTAGAAATTATTATTATTATTATACTAAAAAATAAACAAACAATTACAAATTAAAAGGAATTTTTTAACATAATATCAGTACATCATTATATCTATTACTTTATATGAAAGTTCATGAAACAATTTCTGCCATTCACAAAACAAAGGTGGACTGTACATTTTGTGCAGTACACATGAGTTTTCTTGGTGCACTTAATATTTTTGCAGTTGCATCTTTTTTGGAATCATATTCTGGTAGGTGGTCTACTAAATCTTTCTGAACTTCAACTATAGGCCTTACTTCTACATTCTATCTTTTCAATGGGTGGACAATTTGTTCTCTAGGAGAACTTGGCCGACCTCTTTTCCTGCAAGACCCTACTGGATTATCCATTTTTACAAGAGCTTCGACCAAATGTAATTTAAAATCCAACAAATGATTATTTTTTAAGTTGTTTAGCCTGCCTATACTCTAACCAAGAATTTACACAGGCCATATCAATGGCATGAAAAATCATCCTTAAAGTCCACTTACGACTCTAAAAATATTCTATACATCGCAATAAGTTGATTCAGAGTATCTACTCCTCCCATTCCATAGTTATATTTTTTAACTATTTCTGGTCTAGTTACTGTAACATATTTCTTACTGTTCTTATCCCACCTGTTTACTTCATCTGGTGTACCTACACCTACAAAATTGGAACCAAGAACAACTGATCGATTATCAGTCCATTTGCACAGAACAACTTCTCCATCTCTACTGGTCACTTCTTAGTAAAAACCTCTTGGCTTTTTTGAGCATTCTTTGTCAGACATAAATGGAGGCTTACAAAAACTATCAACTCTAACAGTACCGGCTGCAAATATTTTATTATTTTTTTAAATCTCGAATATATTGAAAGTACTAAAAAAGTTATCAAAATAAACACAATGGTTCTCTTTTTTAAGCTGTTTTGTCAGTTCTAAAACTACATAGGCTCCTAAACCTAATGATTTTATGTTGGTTTGATCAAATTCTGTTGTTTTGCTCTGATATAGTATGAAGTCATGCATAATACCACTCTTCCCACACAAAATAAAATTTTTTATCCTCCACTTCTTGGGTTTTTTTTTCATATACTGTTTAGTAGAATGATGCCCTTTAGATGGAATTATCTGCTCATCAACACTGAGATCTTGTTCCATTTCTAATTCCTTGCATCTTCTTCTGACAAACTCAAAAATTGGCCTTACTTTAAAAAATTTGTCATCTGAGTCCTTCATTTCTAAATTGTTAACTATGTGTAAGTTTGATCTCGGTTGATAAAAGCAATTGCGAGTCATTGTTTCAGAAAATATCAGGACTTTTAGGGATTTTCTCCAGTACATCTCTATTCTGGGAAATTTTAAAACTGACATATAAATGTGTAACCCAATTAGTGCACAAATTTCTTGAGCATTTGTGGGCTGAAATGTTATACCTTTCTGGAGGGCATACATGTTAGTTTTTCAACCATGAATGAAATACATTCCTCAGTTATATATTTGCAAAAATAATCTATAGGAGAATCTGAATCAAAGTAATTCTCTGTGTTTACAGAAAATCACCAGTTGTAGGTGGATTGTTAGGCCTTCTTCTCCATCGAATATCTTTTTTATCCGTGACAGAATTAAAGTGGTGGATCTGACCCTGATATTGATCAGGCCACCATCATAGGCCAACTGATATTGATGGCCTATCATGTAATTGGTTTACTTGTTCCCCTGCTTGATTTATTTCATTTAAAATAGGTACTGATTGTACTGGCGCTACTTATAATGATGGGAGTGCATGCAGCACAGGTGCTGCTTGCAACAACGGTTCTTGTATTTCTGCATCATCTTGAATAGCTAATTTTCCTCATTTCGTGGGACAACATCTGCACCTGCAGAATAAAAAAATATAGCTTTAGCAGGTATTCACTGAATCCATCCATTTTAATACTGGTAGGATATTTGTTTCATGAGCCAAAACTAGGCTAAATATAAATAAAAATGAAACTTACCAATTCTTGTAGGTCCCTTTGATGGTGCTTCATCTTCTATCTCGGCACCATTCTCCAAACCTTCCAAATCTGAACAATTTCCATCTAATAGATTCAGAACAAATCCAATGTCATCTTCATCATATAAATCATAAAACTCCATTGTCTGAAAAATAAAATAAATACCATGTAGTCTGATTCGTACACCTTCTTTCTTTCTTTCTTTTTCCTGTTTAGCCTCCGGTAACTACCGTTTAGATAATTCTTCAGAGGATGAATGAGGATGATATGTATGAGTGTAAATGAAGTGTAGTCTTGTAAATTCTCAGTTCGACCATTCCTGAGATGTGTGGATAATGAAACCCAACCACCAAAGAACACTGGTATCCACGATCTTGTATTCAAATCCGTGTAAAAATAACTGGCTTTACTAGGACTTGAACGCTGTAACTCTCGACTTCCAAATCAGCTGACCAACCCGGTGGTTTTGATTCGTACACCTAACTAAAATGTAAAATAAGAAAAAGAATAGCAATAGAAAATAATCTGAAGAAAGAGAAAGTAGCCTACTGGTTACTGTATGATACTAGAAATTTCTTTTTAGCTGATTATAATAAGAAGACAATAGACCTAATGCTTATTTTAGAAATTCAGTAATTCATATCTTGCTTTTACAGCCTTATAATAAAATTTCTACATATAGCACAAATTTAGGGTTATTGTATATTTTCAATTTATTAAAATGCTAAAAACAACTAAACTGAAGCATAAACTATCTTATGCTCAGATAAAATAACTGAATGAAAAGATGTTTACAGATTATATTATGTGAGGTTAGGAATATTTTTCCTACTATGTAGGGCTATTGGTTATTTTATAAATGTATAAATTACCTTACATAACTTATAATAAATAATATAAATTAAAAATATTATTACTCACCTCTAATTAAGTAAATTTCCAAGTAAAAAAAGTGATATCAGCAATTATGGTCACTGCACAAATAAGCAAACGAACTGTAATAATAATAATAACCATAACCTCAAAGTTACATTGCAGTAGCAATAACCTTTGACTACATTTGGGTATTTGAGTGTACACTAAGTTTTTGTGTAATTTATAAATTTCAGCTTACAACCCTTCAAAAAGTAATCCATTTATGAATTAGAAAATATTATTTTAAAACTAAAAAAATTTATATTATGTTGAGAATGTGTCAGTTACTTTTGCACATTAGAAAATTCTATGTACCTCTCTATACGTTCAGAAGAAGAAATGTACTACTTTTAAAAATTATAGTTTTGGTAGTTAAATGAATAAATTATGAAATGGTAGTTTAATGAATACTTCAGGTAGCAGCACTTTACAGTCTTGAGAAAACTAGTACACTGAGATGCCCAAATGGATTGAAAGTATAAAAAAGCCATTGATACATAAAAATTAACTGGTAAAATATTTGGGCACTGAGATGGACAAGAGGAGTGAAAGGGTGAATGTCAATAACAATATCCTAATCGCAGGATTCCAGATCCAAGAACTATTAGTGTGGCATTTTGTATGTCACAGGAAACATAATATCTTCCTAGCAGTAATCGTATCTCTTATGACCATTCTCTCCAGCATGATGTTTATGTCGATGAAAGTATTATTGTTGCTTTTCAGTGTAGTCCCGGTGTTAGTACAAGATGTCTTTCTAACTGGTTGGGAGTTTCACAAACTAAAGTATGAAGAACACTTAAGAATAACAACATTTATCTGTATCATAAACAAAAAGTACAACAGGAGACTTTTATATACAGGAGACCCTGCCCTTTGCTTTCCATCAACAACTTTTCAAGTACATTTTATTTACTGATGAGTCAAAGTTCACTCGCGATAGTATAAACGATATGAGAAACCAATACTCATGGGCAGACATGAACCCTCATGTAACGGTGGAATGTAACTTTCAACAGTAATTTGCCATTAATCTGTGGTGTGGGATTGTTCATAATGATTTGAGTGGACTGTTTATTTTCCAAGGGCGCTTAACAGGTGTGGTGTACTTACAGTTTCTTCAAGAACAATTACAGCCATTTCTTGAAGATGTTCCGTTGAAACACAACGGCACATCTCCACATTTCTCTCATACTGATTCCACTTACTTAAATCAGCAATCCCCAGATAAATGGATTGGTCGAGGCGGTTCACAATCGTGGCCACCCAGATCACCAGATCTTACGCCAATGGATTTTTGTGTATGGGGTTGGATGAAGTGTAATGTTTATAAGTTGAAAATAAATACCTGAGAGAAATTATTTGCCCATATTACTGATGCTTTTTTGCTGTTAAAGAGCAGCTCTGATAAACTAAAAACAGCAACACGAGCAATCCATAAATGTGCAACATGTTTAGTTCACATAAATGCGAACTAAATGAAATTAAAAATTGTTTGTAAATTTTATTAATTTTTTATTTTAAAAATCATTTTCCAGTTACATTAAGCTTTATATTGTTCTTAATAAAAGTCCATTTTATTTAACTGTTATTCACTTTCTGTTTACTGTATTTATATTATTCTGTTTGAATTAAATTTTCTACAAGTTTTATTAAAGAGTTTTATCTGTATATTGGCAATTTAACAAAGTTATTACAAGTCAAACTTAAAAAAGTGTGTTTTTCGACTCTTATTTTTGAATTTTTTTGCCAATTTTCTAAAAAACCACAGAAGTTACAGTTCTCAAACTCATTGTTTTCAATTTGTCAGATTGAATTTCATATGAAATCATCAAAACATTTTTGCATCCCAATAATTTCTGTATGGCTTCATTTCACTGGAGGAGATGAAATCTGGGGAAACTTTTTCGCCAACTATAACTCATTAACAAAGCACTTCTGGACCTGTGTTTATATGTGTTTGTTTCTTTAATTTTACATGTAGAATGAACTACCTATGTGGATAACTATGTAGAATAACATGTAGAATAACTATGTGGATAATTAGTAAATTAATCTGCATATATATTTATTGTTTATTATTTTTTTTATAGTGTGCTTCTAAAAACCATGAACAGTCCTTGCCTACTGTCAATCCAATGTGGTATATGTTGGTGAACATATGCTACCATGAATGTGTAAAAATAATGATTTAATGTAACACATGATCCAATCTTTTTGGATACTTCATAATAGCAAATCACAAATGTGTAGATGTAACATGAACGACTTTGATAGCAATCTTCAGAGTTATGCATTTTTTAAAATATATAAATATGTTTTATGTATTTATATTTTATAGAGATTAGAAAGTGTGGTTTTACTAAAGGACACTTCAGCCAATGTAGGCTTATTTTGCAGTTAACTAGAAAGGAAATAGAGTCTGTAGATTGGTCCATAGGCATTCCCCCATCAGATGACATGAAGGAGGTACTGTCATTAAAGGTCCTGGCATTCTCAATATGGGGCTCACAGTGTTCAACCCACATCTTGGAAGATGTTTAGAGCAAGGAAAATGAGAAAATTATAAGAAAGAATGAACTACCTCTAGAGAAATCTCAGTCAAGACAAACAATCCCACATAGAGAGTAACCCAAGGCTACTGTAGTCAATGAGTACTCATCCCACACATAATCTCTCAGGAGATCTGAATATTTTTACTCAGATTAGGAACAGCAAATAATGGTTGTTAACAAATTTAAACACATTCTGAAACAAAACGTTTTTCTTCCAGAAATCAAAGATCACCTAAGAATAGTATCAGGCTTCCCTTAAAGGAGCCTTGCCTATCCCCAGAATTGTGTACTTATGAAAGTATTGACTGATTCATTAACGACCTTAGTTAAGGATACATCTGTTATTTAGCTAACAATATCAATACACTCTAAATGCTGGAAATGTGCACATGAAATAACATGAAGTGATTTCTATTTGTAGAATATTTAGTAAGTTCTGATACTGGAGAGTTTTCTTTTTAGGAAATAATATAACTTAAGTGATTCAAGAAATGGAAAATCTATCACATAAATTTTTTATCATCGCTACCACTTCATCATCGAATGAAAACAATTGTTCGTTTAGTAATTTATTTACTTCTTATTTTCATTATTTTTTGACGTTTCATTACAGTTCAAGAGACGTCAATCATCTCAGAATTATCATCTTACTGGTCTTCTTTGTGGAAGACAGATGACAAAGGTGATTTTTTTCACATCACATTAGAGAAAATTAATTAAAGTTGTTCGGTTAGCCAAATCTTTTTAAATCTATTTATTTTTTCTTATTAAGTTGTATTTTTATAACTTTTTTTTCAGAAAATAAGTATAACAAATTTCAGTTTCTATAATTTTACAGATTTTATTGTATGATTTTTCTTTGTTTAAATTATTTAAAAATTTTAAATAATATTTCAATAGTATATCAATAATTATTATTGTTTTATAATTCTTCATTTTTTAAATTTATTTAAACAACATTGCTGTACTTGTTCTCCTTTTAGCAGTAATGTATGTTAGGTGGAGCAGCTAATAATGTAGAATTACGTGATTGTAGAAATAATGTTGCATTCGTGCATACCTTTAGGGTGTATAAAATTTTTATGTAGTTATCTTTGTCAATTAATTTTTTTTTCTCTTGAAGTTTTTTGTTAGACAAATTTAAATATTCTATGTATTTTTGTACTACTATATTTTAGTGTTGCTGTAATAATATTTAATATTCCTCTTATTATTTTTTACTGAGATAGTTTCATGTAAGTTTTTTTTATATTTTTGTTTTTGAAGGTGTAGGGTTTATTATTATATTTACTAAAAAGTGTGTACTATCTGCATGAATGCTGCATGCTTTGTTTTTAAATAGTTTGAGCTTTACATTCATTAATACGTTGACTGTGGACCACACTCCATGTGTGTGGAAATGATTTTATTCTGTTGTATGGCAGACAGTGCACCGTGTATATTATCCAGTCCTGTACATTTATACTATCTGTTTTAAGCCTAACTGCTAAACTTTACTTGCTGTACGCTTTAATTTATACTGTTTAGTAGTAAGGGTTTTTGAGTTTAACTGTACAAAAATTTCAACTATAAATAAACCCTTTTTCTTCAAGTCATTGAGGCTGTAAGTTTTAATAACTTTCTATACAAATGGTATTCATTTTACCTATTTTAATTTATTTATTTTATATCTCTCCTTTAAACTAAGATATTAAATAAGATTATTTACTGGATAAAAAAATAAAAATAATTATGGATATCAAACAGTATCAAAATTCTTTTAATAATGCAGTTAAAAGAATTTACACTTTCATTTTAATAATTTTTATTATATGCTCAGTTTCCATTTGCTATGCATTTCCTAAAGAAATTTAGTAAGGTCAGGAGGAGGTTAGTAAGGTCAGTCTATGCTTTCGGTAAGGTCAGGAGGTACAATAACATATCAAGTAGACTACATGTAGAGTATGTAAAACCAAAGTATAGACTGTTAAGTTTGTTCAGAAGAAAATGTGGTAATTAATTACCACTTATAAAATTTATGATGAAATTTAAGAGACTGAAAAAATAACTGGGTTGTAAGTTAATTAAAAGAATATAAAGTTAAAGTTTAAACAGTAACACACTTTGAAATTTCCTGACCATATAATTAAATCAGGAGGGGAGATTTTGATAGAAGAAAATATACAATTTAGAAGATCACAGACAAGGAAAGATATGTAACAAATATTGGATAATGGCAGTAATATAAAAAGAAACAATTATAAAGGAAAAAATGTAAAAATGAAAGTTTAATAATAAAAGATGTAGCACATAGAACAATAAGAAAATTATTTTTGATGAAATGAAGGCAAATGTACGTTTTAAAAGGTGTGGACAGAATATTGCTTTTAAGGATAGAAGAAAGATCTTGCAGATGAAGAAGTACATAGAGAGGGAAAATTCAGTAGGGGAAGATTATCTAAACAGACATTATCTAAAGAAAACTAGCAGAACATTATCTCTTGTAGAAGAAAACAATTGATTAAAAAGAAAACTAAATTTTCTTTAGAGGAGAGTTTATCCTAAAGCAGAATTTAATAAATCTTTAAAAAATTTGCTCATTCAGTGCAAATGTGGCTGAAACTGCAAATCATTCACAAAGTGTGGGTGTGATTCCAGAACAGTGTCAGTGACCTTGTACTTTCCCTTTGATTACACACTAAAGGTGTTGCAAATTTCCTGATTATAAACAATTTTTTTTTACAAAGTTCATCAATTTACTTTTTATTGGTATTGACATATTACAAATTCGAGGATAAAAAAACAATGTTTTATCTGTGTGGTTTTTAAACCATACCCATAGTTGGTGTTGGATTTGATTATGTAACTCTAGAAATACATATATTTTCATTTTACAGAAGACCTTCCCACTAAAATTCTAAAATGTTAGGTTTCATTCATTTGCAATAAAAATTAAAAGAAACAAGTCTACAATAGTGTTTATATAATTATTTATAATTCAATTACATTAAAAAAAAAAAAAAAAATAATAATAATAATAATTGGGTCAAATAATATGCTTACATTGTAATATCTTCTGATAAATTTATTTCAGAGTAAATATCTTTCCCATCTTTTAAAATAATATTGAAAATTTAAATACTGAAAATATTTCCATAAAATTTTACTTATCATAAAAATACTTAGTAATCATATAAATACTTATACTTAGTAATCATAAAAATAAGTGGGAAATATTTACAAATTAGAATACCGTGTTTAAATGTATCATTTTATATCATAACACTTAAAATAAGGCTGCACATATAGTTAAAAAATATATTTATAAATTAAATTGAAAGAAGTAGAGCATAATGAAATATCAAATATTTTTAAAATATTCACATAAACAACTAATTTATTGGAATATAATTACTTTTAATTTTAATTATAATTTAAATAAATTTAAAAATGAACACTGAATATCTTGTGAGCTGTGTAATTATAAAAATAAGCAAAATTAAACAATATTAAAATATTGGAAGTGTTTAGAAAAAATTAAATATCTGTAAATTACATTTAATATTTACAACATTTAATAATGTCTGGCTTAAAAACCTACTTCAAAAAGTTACTAACTGCTAAAAATCCTTAATTAGTTAATCCTAACACCATGAATCTAATTACTAGTTACTAAATCTAATTAAAATTTTAATTAGCTTAAATAATATACAAAATTTATCTTCTAAACATGTACTATAAAAAATAATTTAAAAAATGTATCATTTGTCAGCCCTGGCTTTTACATCTTGGACAGTATGTTGTGATGAGTTAGCTTGTTTCTTTTCTTAACTAAATGACTTGCATTTCTTCTGCTTTTTTTGTTCATCAGACAAGTAGTGTTCAATGCAGGGAAATGTAAGGGGGATATGGTCAGTGGGAAAGGATTTTGGTGCCTCATATTCCACCAAATACTGTATTGTAATGGCACAATATAGCAATGATTTTCAAGCAGAAGTTGTATTATAGAATTGATTTTCAGTCAGAGTATCAAAAAAATAAAAAAAAGCATTTTTGCAACATTAACTTTGTTATGTGGGTGCTTAGTTTCTTACTCCATTTGGAATTTTTTTGATTAGAAAAATAATAAGAGGGAATATTATCCATTCATGTAATACCTTCCCATGTTTTTGTTATAATTTATAACCACCTCTAGCTTTTAGACTACATTTATAGTAATTTACTACATTTGTAGTAATTATGTTAACTACAAATAAACTCTACAGTTATAATCAATGCTTAAAATTTGCACTATAAATGAAACAAAAGTGCTTCTACTTGTATGCAAACATTGACACATTTAGTAGTTTACAACAACATAGATTCTATGTTGTTACCAACTCTACGAACCTACAGAATCATCCTTTTAAGAAAAATATAGTATGATTCAGGAACTACATCGAGGTTGGAAAAAATCCAGTGTAGTTGCAGAACCACTCATGTCTTGGTAGTGGGCAAAAATCCTTCATTTAATTATTCTCAGCAACTGGCGCATCACAAATTTTTATCTGCGCTGAATGTGTTAGTAAGAATTAGACTGTTTTGATAATATATACCAGTAGAATCATTTCAAGCTGAAGTGAAGTTGGACTGAATATTATATAAAAATTAGTTTGTAAACTGTATAGAACAGAATAGAAAGGAATAAAATGTTTCAAATGGTTAACAAATATTTAATAGAAATATATGGAAAGAAGAATGTTTTTTGTTACAACATTTAAAAGGCTAAAGTAGTTTTGATAAAGATAGCAAATTAAGGAAGTTTAAATTACTTATGTGAATTTAACAATGAAACAAAGTTAATAAGATATGACAGAAAGTAGAGGAGTGATAATTTATCTATCATAACAGAATATAGTCTACAAGGAGTTGCAGCTTAATTCCTTGTTTAGGCATTAAAATTACAAAAGATGGATGAAAGGAAGATACCAAATTGAAGAATTTACAGGCTGTAGTTTCCTGGCCACCATTTTGTGTGGGATCTAATAAACAATAATTGGCTTGGTGAATCTAGGATGTAACATGGCTATGTTCATGTTCATGTTCATTGTTCATTTCATGATGTGTTGGAAGAAGGGGATGGTAAAATTGTTGTTTAAAGGTGGCGACAAGGATCCTGCCATTATTTCTTTGAATAGGCCCTTGACATTGCTTCTGATTATTGGTAAGGTCTTTGAAAAGGTTTGTGTCTGCATATAAATGAGAGGTTAACCTTACAAAGATTGTTGATGGAGAATCAGTACAGCTTTCATTCCGGAAAAGGTACTAAGGACGCCATACTTCGTGTGATGAGTGTGGTAACGACCAGTGTGACGGAATATGTCCTGGGGATTTTCCTGGACATTTCCAGAGAATTTAATAGTTTATGGTGGTCTTCTGCTATTTACCAATTCCAGAAAGAGAAGGTACTGTAAGTGAATTGCAAGTTATGAAAAGTTACTTCAGTCATCAGGGATGTGCTGCTCCATGAGGTTGGCAAGATGCTGTCCAAGGAACGTCCCCAGGGCAGCATGTTGGGTCCTTTATTGTGGGTGGTGGAGTTTGATTCTCTCCTGCAGCTGAGGTTGCCCAGCGGGTGTTGCATCATGGTTTATACTGATGATGGGCTCCTGCTGGTCAAAGGAAGCATGCAGAGGGATGTTGAACTCCGAGCCACTTAAGCTTGCAGGATGCTTGAGCTGTGGGGTCATCAACACAAGATGATGTTTAGCCTGGAAAAGACCATGATGATGCTCCTCAAAGACCTTTTGGCAGTGAGTTGGCGAGTCTGTGTTTCAATGGCAGGCCAGCATATGAAGTATGTTCAGGTTCAAAAGTACCTTGAGGTGTTTCTTGATGAGAAACTGCAATTTAAGAAGCACCTTCAGTACATTACGGAGAAGGCCTGCAGTGCCTTCTTCGGTATTCGATGTGTGGTCAATCCTGACTGGGATCTTAACTTTAAGACCATGAGCATTCTGTATAAAGGCGTGTGCGAGGCTTTTATGCTGTATGTGGCGCCTGTTTGGGGGGGATGGGCTAAAATATAAAAGTTATGAGGATTTTATTAAGGGTTGAACACCTAATATTGTTAACTGTAATGGGTGGTTACCATACTATTTCACAGGAGGCAATGATTGCAGGTATGAAACTGATAGACTTAATTGTGAGTGAAAAACAGCAGCGATATGTTGCTAAGAAGTTTGGTGAGTTGACTTGGGATAAAGTTTGAGAAATTGAACAATATGGCAATGCCTTGTGGCAGGCCAGCTGGGATGAGACAGAGGGTGAGGGTAATATGCATGATCTCTTTCCAAATGTTGTTGGTTTGCGGAACGCCTCTTGGGTATACCCTAATAAATATATGATGCAGTTTCTTTTCGGCCATGGTGCTTTTAGGGGCAGACTGCAGAAATTCGGCCTGGTAGATTCTGGGATGTGTTCTCAGTGTGAACAATTAGATGACACCTACCATGTTCTTTATGAATGCTCGAAGTACAAGTTAATGCACACGGAGACAATCTGTTGGCTTGATCTTATCGGATCGGTGTTGTATCTGTGTAAACTGTAGAAGCCAGGTTGAATGAGCAATAGTGGAAAGTTTTATAGTGTACTTCGCAAAGGAGAGGATTGCTGAGGCGCTCTAGAACCTTGCTTGGATTTCTCTTGTATTCTGTTTTTGTTGTTGTTTTTGCTCTTTGTTTTGTTTTGTGTTAATGTTATTGTGTTGTTATTGTTCCGTGTAATATTTTTATGTTTCATGTTGTGTGCTGAACTTACTTTTACCTTCTATGGGTAGGTGGTTCAGTTGCTTTGTTCTGTTTTTTCCTGTTTAATCTCTGGGAATCACTGTCAGGCATTACTTCAGAGGATGATATGTATGAGTGTAAGTGAAGTGTAGTTTTGTACAGTCTCAAGCTGACCATTCCTGAGATGTGTGGTTAATTGAAAACTCAACCACCAAAGAACACCAGTATCCATGATATAGTTGGTATTAAAATCCGTATAAAAGTAACTTCCTTTATTAGGATTAGAACCTTAGAACTCTCGACTTCAAAATCAGGTGATTTGCAAAGACATGTTCACCACTAGACTATCCCGATGGGTTCCTTTGTTTTGTTAAGTCCTTTCAGTCTTACTTAAAACTAGTTAAGATGTGTTTTAATTTGAGTTCATTAAATAGTAGTACACCGACGGGAATGTAACTTGCATTCGCATCAGTGGCATCCTAACTGAGGCGAACTGGAATATGGCAAAAGCTGAGATTTTGAAGATGACCTCTGGTAAAGCCCATAAGGGCTAGGAATGGAGGGAGTGGTAGGGTGTATCTTCCCCTATGAGGGTCAGGATGTTCATTTCATGAACAAGGGGTGCTGGTGTTTGAATTTCTGACCTGGATCTTTATTAAATAAAGCTTCAATAAATATTTTGTAGATTTAGATTATCACACAACTTGAGACTTTCTTTCTGTTTGAAGGTCTCACCTATATGACCCACTTTCAATGTTTTCCTTACTATGTCCATCCTGTATAACTGTAATGTCTTAATAGCAAAATATCTTAATTTCTGTTGTACTGTATTTCCTATCTATACATATCATTGTTATCTTTCTTTTTATCACATTTTATTACATTTGTTCTGTTGTTATTCACTGTAAGATTGAATTCTTCTCCTCTCATTGCACATCATTCAGAGCAGTATAACTAAACCAACATTATCAATAAATCTTAACATTTGTATTTCTCCTTATGCTGGTGATTCAGCTTTTAACTTTTTCTTTCAATTCTATTTTTGCTTCTTCTTGTCATGTAAAAATGGTCATCCAGTGGAAGATCTGTCCAACCTTTCCAATAATATTATATATTACAAGTGTTAGTAAACCTAGAGTTACAGTAGGCCAAGAGTTATGGGGTTGGCGAACCAATTTAATTTTTACCCTCAGTTTATACTCTACTGTAATTGTATCTGAGTAAAATATTCCTTAAAGGTATACTCACTTTCTCCAACAGTATTATTTTCCATACTGTGAATCAATGCTACCTTTTTCAAAACAGTCCTTTAATGGAGCTTCCCTTTCTCAACTCTTCCTATTACATTATCGTTGACTTCTTCTTCCCTAAGTAGAAACTATGAAATAGCATCAGCCACTTTATATTAGAGTCCCTAGGGTCTCTACCCCTATATATGAGGGTAACATAAACAAACCAAATCATTGGATGAGGTGCCTGTCAGGTAATGTTGGGATTCCTAAAATTTAATCCAATTTAATATCACATTGTGAATCACTCACAGCCAACAGTCATTATTAGAACACAACAATTTATGTTTGAGTCTTTATTCATGCACATTACATCTACTTCAGCATCTTTCATGACATCATTTTTAAAATATCCTTTTTGTGATCACAATATTTGTAATATTTTCTACTCTACGTACTGTAAAAAATTGATAAGTTAATGTGCATTTCTGATTTAAGCTTCCATACTATTGTGTTAGTTATTAATACAACTACAGGTTATGTCTTTTTTTTCTTTTATTTTTTTTTTGGTGTTGTGGAGAAATACCATTTATGTACCCCCCCCCACAAGTAGGGGAGTGTCGGACTGGCATGGATTTGGCTAGATATTATTATTAAGTCTATGTGTGCCCGCATGCTACCGACTAAAACTTAGTTCACTGTTCCTTCCCACCCAAGGTCGGATCAGCAATTGAGCATTGCACAACCCTGGGGATGCCTTTGAGTTCAGGGGGTCAGGGGTCCCTGTGCCTCATCACCACCACCCATCCGCACAAGTGCAGATGAACGGCAGCATCGCAGAGGGCTTTGCTCTCTGGCTAAGCTCTTCACCTGGGTTCCAGGACTTTTAACTGTATCATGGTCTCTGTGTATCCTCTTGCTTGTCCTGAACCACCAGTTGGGGAACCAGGCCCGACTATGTCACTCCCATAACAACCCCCCCCCCCCCAGCAGCCAGAACTGCCCCCCACTCCAGGAGGGGAACAGGGCCCAACACTGTTATTCCCAGAACCCCACCCAGTGATCGGGGCACAGCTGCCACTGTAATACTAGCTTTTTAAACCTTTGGGTGCTTCTTTTTCCTTATGATGTAGGACTTTGTAAATGAAGTCAGAAATCACCCTGAATTTATCTGCTTCTGTCAACATAACAGTAATCACGTTATCAGGATCTATTATTCCTGTTACGGTGGTACATTCTTGCCTTTCCTTCTACCAACGAATACATGAAAAGAATGATACAAGCCATCTCTCTACCATCACAGTAAAGACAATCTGGACTCTCTGACCTTTGCCTCAAAAAGAGGTACGCCCTAAAAGAACCGTGGCTGTTCAAGAATTGAGCAAGCCAAAAATTCAGCTCACCAAACCCCTTCCTAAAAAACCATGGCCCTATCTCTTCAATCAGTCTCCAGGTCCATTCATTTGTTCTTGCTGTCATCCATCTATTTTGCCATGCTACCAGTAGCTCTCTGTGGGCGTCCTCCTTGCTCAAGCCTTCAGCTATTTTTATTCTTTCTTCTTCTAATTTTTGGAATGGCGGCACACTTGTGATAACAAATAAAGCCTCAGTGGACACCAAGGAATAGACACATGCTATCTCCAGTGCCACTTTCCTCTGAACCCCTTCTAAATAACGCCTGTTTCGGTTTCTACATAAAGCTCTGTACCATACAGTGACTATGTTTTATAACACTGAATGCACAACATGCGCATATTGTCTTTGTATTGATATTTGAGGTCCAGTGGTTGTTCTCAGAAGCTTATTTAGGTTCTTGATTATTTCCTCAGCTTTAGTTCAAGTCTCCTGCACATGAAATCCTTCGTGGTTGACCCATAATCCTAGGTATTTTAAACTTTTAGCTGACTGGACCGGTCCTTCCGTCATTCTAATCTGGATCAGGTCAGTTTTTCTTCTACCAGTCATTACAATCATTGTGGTTTTTTGGTATGATATCTGTAGCCCTCAGATCTTCATCCAGTCACCAACCTCATTACCTCATTTGCCACCACAGCCACTTCTTCTTCCCTCTTTGCTGTGATCACCAATGTCAAGTCGTTGGCATAAGCTATGGGGTGTACACCCTCTGGGTATTCCAAACGCAATACTTCATCAAACACAAGGTTCCATAGAACTGGACTCAATACTGAGCCTTGGGGAACCCCACTCGAAACTATAAATTGAAGCTCATTAGCCCCAGACCGTAAATAAGAACTCTATCCTGTATAACTGTTGGATCAATCTTCTTAAGTAAATCAGAACATTTCTACATGGAGAAAACCCTCTTCTTTCTTCAATAAATATTCTTAACCTGGCCTTAATTATTCTTTGTAATAACTTGCATAAATTATTAGTTATGCAAATGGGCCTATAGTCAACAGAAACGTCTGGAGTGTTTGGCTACTTAATTAATACTAGTCGAGATGCTTTCCAAGAAGCGGGGATATAATCCCCTCTCAACATCTGGTTCATAATCAATGTCGAGTATGGTTGCTGGGACCTCCTTGACCAGTATCCGGATGATATACTAAATGCTAACAGCATGCTGTTACCCATATTGCACTTTAGCCCTTGTGTGGACGAATTTTACCTAGTTTTGTTTGACTATAGTTATCAACAATAATCTAGTTTATTAAATGGAGCATTAACCACTGAAAAGTATCCGTTAACATTTTCATAATTCTTTGAAACATTCCTGGTGTTATGGTGTAAGTGATTGAGTTTATTATCTTATCTTAGACATTCCTTTATGACTTTGAGTGTAATGCAGTTGGACAGATACCAAACCAAGTGGTTTTTACAAGTGACAATTATACAAAATGTTATGGTTACAGTATTCTCAATCTCACTATGATAACTATGATACATAGTAATACTTGTAAGTAAGAGTTCTGGTGTCAATATTAGTCCTTGATTATAGTGTTAAAAGTTTGCTGAAAGTAACTGTTGTGACGTTGACAGGACACCCTTGGTTAACAATATTGCGGTAGATTTTAGAGCGAGGGTGGACTGTGTGTGTTCATAGGTGATGAATGAAGTCAACACCTTGTTGATTATTGAAGGATTGTTTAATTGTACGCCGTATTGGCAGTTTAAAATAATTTTATAACATAACACTTGTAACTTATAACTTAACGATAAAGACAGCAAACATAATCTAAATAAAACTTAAAGTAATATTCATCTGAACAAGAATTGAGAGAGTCCATATGGATGCGATCACCTGGGTCAGGTGTGAGTGCAGACTGGTTAGAAGATGCTACATATAGTACTCGAGGAAGCAGCTTGTGACGTAGAGTAGCGTGATGATCTGGTGACCATAGTTTGCCTTGGGCACCCTAGCCACTGCTAGGTTTCAGCACCCGACAGCAAGAAGGGGTGAAAACATAACAGTAACTGTACAGCCTTTATTACTAAAACAGCAAAATTTTAACAGTAGAACTAGGTGCAGAAGTTTGACAGTAGAACCCTTATTTACAAGTATTACTATATATTAGTATAGGACGGATAAAACTCCTTCTATAACCTGTTGTATAACTGCCACTTGTAACCAAATTGATTTTGGGTTGTCTTTTAATTCCAGTAACTAGTGGTTGTGGTACTTTCATTAAAGAGAAGATGTTCTTTAAACCAAGATAGATCTGCTCTAACTGAGGTTAAGTGATATTAATCTGACAAAAAAAATTAGTTTACATATATATATACACATACACACACACACACACACACAGTGCTGGAAGGCTGATTTGACTTTTCTATGGCCAAATCCAGATAATCAGGAATTCGGAAAATTTGGAAAATTAAAAAAAAGGTTATCATACGTATTGGACTACATATAATTTTAATGTTTAATGGGTACCACGCGTAATTAAAAGATGGAAATATAAAAAAAATATATATATATTTCAGTAAAATTGAAAAGATAATCAGAACCTTGTACAATTTTACAAAAAACAAATATAGAAATACTTAACAACAAAATGTTTATTGAGTAGAAATTTGCTAATAAAATAATTAGAGTTTACAAAAATTATCTGAAAGAAACTTAAATTTGCTACCCAACTGTTTTATAAAAAAATTCATTTAAAAAACTTACAAGAAAAAACCTATAAAAAAAGTTAGTTAAGTGATAAAAAAAATTATTTCTTAAAATGTTCAAAAAATAAAAAAAATTACAGTATGTTAAATAGAATAAAACAAAGTGTTAATCAATTCATCAAAAGAAACCATAAAAAACACTATTTCTTCTTAAAAGAAAATTTGTAATTGTACTTTTTTTAATGTTGATCTTTGTTTATGAGCTGGAAGATCACATAATTGTTTTAAACAGAGAATCTGTGTAGAACCATATTATTTTTCTCGCTCCAACCAGTCCATAGCAACAGACAAACATTCATGAGCTTTTTTGTATGATGGCCTTGGAAGCAAGTCATAACATCATTACATTCATGCTTGACCAATTAATGTGCTTCCATCTTTTCAGAGGTTAATTTAATAATTAGATTAACACAGACCTAAATTTTCTTATGTTTTTTGTTATAAAGATTGCAAAAATGTCAATTAAAAACCCAAGAAGAACAAAGATTGATAAAAATACATTTTCTGTAGAAGGAAAACTTTATTTTAATATTTTAGATTTTTTAGAGTATTAATTTTTTTTAAATTTGTAATAAGGATGTAAGTAGTCAAGATAGTTTGACATCCAGAAAATCAGCATCCAAATTACTGGTCTCCCACTAATATGTATTATATTCTATATATATATATATATATATAAAACTTTCTGAAAACTCAATTCATCAACATACTGTCCAATTTTTTTAGGTTTTTTTGTTACTGTGTTTGGTGGTTAATTTTCTGTAATAATAATTTACACTCCTACATTATAATAAACTATTTATTATGCTTCATATGTAATTATTTTATTCGCAGATTTTTAAGTATAAGTAGATACTTATTTTTTTGTTGTAATAATCAGTTGCATTACATTTTACTGAGCACTTTGCTATTTTTGTGTATAATGATTATTATGAATTTGGCTGGTGTAAATGGCTTTTAACAAAGGGTTTCATTTTTTTGTTACTTAGTCCTTGAACATAAGCCTTTCTGTCCAAAGGCTTCATTTTAATTTTTTAATCACAGTATGGTGATTTAAATATTTGCTAATATTCATAGTTATTGTTATAGAATACCAACTGGAGACCAACATTTGAGTTTTTCTGCTGCTGACTTATAACATTGTATTAATAAAAATTGTTTGTAGTTTAAATCAAGTTAATTAATAAAATAGGATATAAATGAACAAACATTTACAAATTAGGTCTCGTAATTTGTTTTATTAATGTATATTTAAAATAACAGAACCAACCCTAAAAATAATATTAGGTTATATGATGAGTTAAAAGAGGCATTTTTACAAAATTTTAGGTAACATCTGATTTGAAAAGTGGAATAAAGATTGTGTTTAAGAAAGACTTGCTGAAAGAAGGTGTACTGATTTATTTAATATAGAGATGACTCTTCATGCTTTGGTTTTTCACATCCTCAGTCATCAGTATACAGAGTGGAATGTTATTGCAAGTTATCTAATGGATGTATAGATTACAGAATAGAAATGAAATAAAAATAGAAAGGTGGAGGAATACTGGAACTGGATATTAAGAAGCAGAAGTATTGTATTGCAGTAGGAAGTTTACATTGCCGGCCTCCGTGGTGTGAGTGGTAGCACCTCAGTCTTTCGTCCGGAGGTCCTGGGTTTGAATCCCGGTCAGTCATGGCATTTTCACACACACTACAAATCATTCATCTCATCCGATGAAGCAATACCTAACGGTGGTCCCAGAGGTTAATGAAAAAAAAAAAGGAAACACATTGATTAAGGTTGGTTCAGTATATAGATCCATTTTCATAACGCAAATAATTCTACATGTAAAGTCCTAATGCTGCTCATAGCTGTTTGATAAACTGCGGGATTTTTTTACAATCCTTAATTAACAAGTAATTTTCCTAGTTTTAACAGTGTATCAACCCTGACACTGGAAATTAAATGCAGTCTGTATAACAGTTGGCCCAGGGTGATCACCAGCAACAGCTATTATTTTCTTGATGCTTAAAGGAAATAAAGAAAATGCTGAGTTTCTATATTAATCTTTGAAGCAGTTGATCATCTATATATATATATATATATACACATATATTTTTTTTTTTTAGCATGCTAAATTAAAATTTTAATTGATTCTACCAAAACCATTCTGTTTTCATATCCTGAATTGAGTGTTTGACAAAAAAAGGTTCAATTCCACCTCTCTTCTTTATTGTTCAACAAATGTATACGTAGGAGCATGATAGTTTCTTTTACAAATTTTTCAAAAAAAAAATTTGCCACCCAAGCAACTGTTTTATTGATAATTGCGATAATGATGAAATTTAAAGTAAAAAAGCTAAATTATTTCATATAATTAAACTGAGTTTTTATCTGCAGATTTTCCAAAAGTACCGTTTTGCTTAAAAAAAAATTGAAAATAATCAATCCATTGTCTCTATTTAAGTTACAGTTGTTGGCCATCACTCAAGAACAGGGACTGAATTTGATGAATGTTTCTTTGAACTGACATAATTTATTATTACTTGCTAAAAATCAGTTTTTGGCATTTACATAGATAGGATTCAGGTGACTTGGAAGGATTTTTTGGAGATGATCTTCTCTGGTAGAAAAGGACTGGGTTATGAAAGGCAATGAACTGGAAGAATTGAAGTGGCCTGTAAAAAATAGTATGTTCATCTCTTAATGAATGTAGGAAAACCTACAGATAAAGAAGAACAATTTTTTATAAGGGGTTTTTATTGGGATTTAACCAATAAACCAGTTGGCCATTAGACTTACTGTGCAGCTTCCAGACAGAAAATAGAGTTCCGAAGTCAGTCCATAGACAGACACATTTTTTACAAACAAATTACAGGGCAAACATTAACACCCATGACATTTTCAATAAGTTCTTGGAAATAGTTATTGAAAACTTAATCAGGTACACTAATTGCTTTCTGGGTGAGGATATTATTATGATTTACTCACTGGGAATGGAGTTTAGAAAAAGATTTTAAAGTACAAGAATTACAGCAATGAACAACTGAAATAACTTTTGCAGCAAATATTTTTCAGAATGAGGGTTTCCTTTTTGTAAATGTAAAGACTGGTAACTGGAGGAGCTAGGAAATTCAGCTAGCTTAAAATAAATTGAAATTCTAGCTGAGTTGCCATGATAAAAAAAAAATTATTTAGAGAACTAACTTTATGTATAATTTTTCTATTCTTTAATTTTTGTCATTCGGATGCATCATTTTTTGGTAAAATCAGGAAAGTTGTGATGAAGACATCCACTGGATCCAGTTTCCTACAACTGCCAGAACTTTGAAAATCTTAGAAAGTTTTATCTAGAAATTTAATTTGAAACAGGCTTAGAACTTAGTTTATCAAATTGAAAAAGTTAACAATTGAAATTTTACAGTTGTACCAGTCATAATAGTCAATCGAACACATATTCATCCTCATGATATTATCGTTTTCCAGATTGCAGTAGACCATTATCATACTGCTGAGAAATTTATTGTATTCATTGATTGGTTATACATAAATAAATACAAGTAGATTAACATAATTGGTCAGATGCTTTAGAAGTAGTGATTATGGACAAATGTTGAATCTATGAAGTAAGAATGAAAGAGTACACTACTAAGACTTATTTACAAAATAAAAGAACAGAAGACAAAAGAACTTGTTTTTGAGTAAAGAAAAAAATAAAACTGCCTAAAAATTAAGAACATTTGAAGCTTCTACATTTTACATATTCAATGTTACTTTTATCAGATATTGCGTGTGACTTATACTAGTTTTGTTCATTAAGGATTGTATAGGTTATGTTTAGGTATTTAATTTTGTTCTGCTTACTGTCTTTCATGTAAAATATAATAATATGATAAAACACACCATAAAGTTTTCCTTGATGAACAATTAAATTACTAAACAGATTTACAAACTAGATTTTTATATAAGGTTTTTGATCGTAATCTTTTCCACTTTATTTCAAAAACCTTTTACCATAATTCTTATTTATATTTAGATTTTATACTATGTTTAATAGAATACTTACAATAAACATTTCAAGTATTTCTCCATTTTCCAAATAATTAATTTATTTCATAACATCATAATTTCATTTCATACATTACAATTCCATGTACTCCATGTACCAAGAATATATGAAAGGTGACATCTGAAATGGCCATCCACCTATCAAAAAATGAGTGAGTTTTGTACTGAGAAACCTTATATATAAATTTAAGCGATTAAAAAAGTAGATTACAAAACTCAAAATTAATGAAAAGAGTCTAGATACATGAGCTATTTCAACGGCAGAGGAAAAATATTCACTAATTCTAGGATTTATGTTAATGACGTTTTATCATGCTAAGAATTTCAATACTTACATTATATTAATGTTACAAAGCTGCCAGTATGTTAAGTCAAAGGCTGTACAGATCTAGTGATATAAATGTAGAATTTTTAGAAGACTATAGTGCCTATAGACATAATCCTATACTAATTTTGTAGTGAACTTTTAAGTGTTACTTATATGAATACTGTTATTTCTCAGAACCTGTAATATTAATGCACGAACCTTTTCATCGGTATTTAATAATATTCTTATGAATATAATAGCAATAATAATTCTTAATGCAGATAGTATATTAATCTGGTCCTAAGATATTTTACATCAACTCTGTATTTAATAGAAAAATAATTTATAGTATATGTAGATATTGTGATAGACAAGTTATTAGTTCTTCTAAATAAATTTATAAATAATGCATTTATATGAAAATACTGTTAAAATAAATAACACCATTCATATAGACCCATTTTATTCAGTGTGTGCTTATTTATTATTAGATGTATTTGTTATTTATTGACTGTTTATGCTCTGTTTTTTCTGCTTGCATGGGATTTGAATGAAGGCTGCAAAGGTGACAATATTCTTATTAATTTATTGTTTATTCCATTTTTCTAGTTTCATATTCATGTTTATTCTTTTTTCCATTTATGTTCACTATAAACCTATAGTTTTCATAATTACATAAATTTTGTAATTAATTACAGTATAGTGTCAGTAATATGAACCTATTGGGATTTAAGTAGTTCATTTTTTTCACTAAATTGGATCATCAAATAACATAGTATGGTGTATATTAATGTAGGGTATATTTTTTATATATAATAATATGCTTTAAATACTACACTTAAATTTTCTATGTTTGCAACTTAAGGCAGAATTTTAATTCCTCAATTTTACACTAATAAACATTAAAATGTATAACAAATAAAATTATGTGTAATTGATATGATCATAATGTGATTAGAATTATAATTCTCTCCTTTTAATATTTACCCAGTATCTTCTGAACTTTACTGAAAAATAAAATTAAGCAATTTTTATTAATTATATCTTATCTTTGTTTCTTTGCAATAATGCTTTTTTCATTCTGATAATATATCATAATGTACAAATAGATGACATTTTGGTTTTTTCAGAAGGATGACTTTTAAAATAATCAGTGCATGTAATACCTTGTGGAGTTTCTATTCTGTGTACTGAGTGTCTGTGTGATGGTGCCACTGGTATCAGTCGATGGCATTGATCCTTTTTAATCCTAAAACAACACTAACCCTTCTAGTTATTATGCATAAGTATCTTGTTAGTTATTGTATTTTCACACACACCATTCTTGATTTCCACTTACTGTAATGAAAATATGTACAATAATTACAATAAAAAAGTAATTAAAATTTACATCACTAAAAATAGAGATTACTAAAATAAAGTACTAAAAATACAGATTTTTGAGAGGCACTGAATATATTAAGTTTCCTACGTCTGAAATTCCTTTTCACTTTTGTAAGTTCAGGATTAATAGGACAATAATGTCAATATTTTAAACTTTTATCATATGAACTGTTTTGTATTTGTAGTCATGGTATTGATATCACATCCAATCATTGTTAACGTCATTATCCTATGTTAATAGATTATGTAGTTTTCTCAAGAATTAAAAATATTACTTAAAATTATTTCCAAGAATCAGTTACATGCATATAATTTAGAGCATTACTGTAGCAATAAAAAAAATAATGGTGTGAGTAATGCTAAAATAATGAAAATTAAATGGGTTAATATGTAAATCTTTAAAGATTTAAGTGATTATGGTATTTGGTAATTCAGATATTTCAAGTTTAGATTATTGACACTCTATTGTATATATTTGCTTGTTCAAAGCAATATATTTTGCATAAAGTTACATATAAACTCATTTTGGTTGTACATAACTCAAGTGAATGCTGTAACTACAAAAACATTTCTTTTATGTCAATTTTGTCGCATATGTATACTGTGACATGACTTCTAATCTCTACATTAATGTTTTGTAAATAGAAATTATCTCACCTTGAAATTTGTTAGCTTGATCAGTGATACGACAGTTACAAATTAGAATATATATATATTTAATAACGTTGTTCATAATGTGAGTTTTTTAAATTTAATTTCAAATTGATCTGTATTTATGTATATCGGGTTAGAGAGTAAACTACATTCCTTTATAACATGATGGTTATACAACACCTGAAAGAACAGGAAGTACTATTCTGAAATATTCATGCATGTGTGGTAATATACTAGTATAATATTAGAGTCTAATATATTTAGTACTAGTTCTGTCTGATGAAAAAAAAAGTTGAATATTGCTAGATGTATTTTGTCTTTGAATGAGATTATATATTGCGTGTATTAAAAGGCTGTCGTCATGGCAGTTGATTTTAGTTAAATTTAACAAACAAGGAAGTTGTTCAGATTTTATAATTCTTTGCGCAGTATGAATTATTTTGTCATAGAATTTTATTTGTACTATTCAGAGAAATATAATGAAATAAAGTGTATTCATAAGTGACTCTTGTACATTAAAGATTTTTTAAAAATTGTATGTAGGTAGAATGTTTTTAAATGCTACAGACTTGATCATTAAAGTGATCATAAAATTACATTTGAGTTCAAATTTATAAATGTTTGTCTGATGATGAAATGTACTAACTAAACTATGACAATAAAAATATAGTTTCAGTTTACACTAACTATTTCTCATGATTTTTTAGTTTTAGGTCCTTATTGTAATGAAGGAGTGATTTTACTCCTTAAGATTTCTTTCTTTATGTTAACCTAACCTAAACACATGGCTGTATATTTTAAAACATTAGCTGTTGATTAGATTACTTTATTATCTGGTTGCATAGATGGTATGGAGATAATGACTAATCTGTCAATTTATTAAGGTTTTATTTTGAGGGAACAGTAGTGGCTCTCACTGATACAGCAGGTGAGAAGACTATAATTCCAAATCTAATATAGGCTCTGCTCTACCACAGCAGGGTTCTGAAACCTATGTTGTTATGAACTAGTTTCACCATTAACAAAAATCTATTGCTGTGCAAATCCTTTCAGGATTCCCAGGGGTGTATTTTCTTTGGTGCTGCGCTCCTTTCTTAATGAAAACAAACTATGGCGTTTTTTCACAGAGAATGAAAACTTCTAAGAACTAAACATTGACTCACAAAACTTGTTATAGAGCCCTGAAGGGTGAAGTTATTAAAATTTTTGAACTTGTTTTTTTACAAATTTAATTCTCTTATTCTTTATGATTTATTATCTTACTAAGAAATAATTATAATAGAAAAATAAAAATAAAAAAATTTTAATTTTGCTATTGACTAAAAAATGTTATTCCAGTTACAATCGTGCACTTTACCAGCTCTTCCTGAAAAATGTATCATTTTGCTAATGCAGCATTTTAATCTTTTATTGTTACTGTAGATAACAAAAGTTATAACAATTATACTAAAATTCAATTTAGATCTATGGAATACTTCTTTATCAGAAAACTTTTCAAGACCTATGATATGGCAAATATGGTGAGAATAAGCTGTAAATGATAAACGTGAAAGTGGTATATAATATAGAAGCTGGAAAATACATAATCTAAAAGCTGTATTAAAATGAATATTGTGTTTGTTGGAGAGTTCAGAATTTTTGAATGTAAATGCTTAGTTTTGAAATAAGCAAGGATATCAATTATTCCATGTTTAGATCAAAGTTTTTTTAAGTGAACTTAATGTACAGTTTCATAATTATCTGTGTTATATTGTATTACAAAAATATGATTTTAAGAATTAATTCAGGTGGCACATGATAAAATTATTCAAAATTCAAAATTGTTATAAACTAGAAAGAAACTTAAATTATTATAACCTTTAAAATTATTACAAAACTACCACAAAAAATGCCTAATTTACTTGAAACTAATGTTTTCTTAACATTTATCAAAACTTTTTCAATTGCTCAGTTACTGTTGCAGCCTTCTTCCACTGCTTTATACTGGCACTTGTGTATAATTTTAAGAAAAGCCAGTTGAATTTTTGTACAGGTAGCTTTCTTTATATTTATTTTAACTCCATTTTCATTGAAACATTTAACATTGTATTTCTTAATTTTCAAATATGTTGCTAATGGTACTGTCTGCTGTATTTCAGATGAAAAGTGCCAATTGGACCACCAATTATGTTTAGTGTGTAATGTGTACTCATGCATTTCTGGCTAGAGACTTAGTTTTATCATTAAATAATATTTTTTGAATTAGGTCCATATGAAAACACCCCTCATTGATTTTCACAATGTAAAATAACATCTCAAAAGGAGAATATCTGTACGCATTATCATTTCAATAAAAATATTATTTACAAATATATATACAAACAATATCAATCTAAAATATAAAATAATAAATGCTCAAGCACTTTTTATCCCAACTCAGCAGGTAGTAAAAGAAGTTATTTATATACATTTTTAGTGGTTTTATTAAAGTATGAAATGTGTACTACTAAAAAAAAAAAAAAAAAAAAAAAAAGAAAAAAAAAAAGTAAAAATTCCTATTAAAATGGGAAACTGAAAATTATATTTGTTTTATTTATTATTTATATTTAAAATATGTTTACATGAAACATCAATGTAAAAAAAAAAAACTGCCCATAAATTAATTTCTTGTTATTACTTATGATAATTTTATCTTTGACATTTAAAAGAAATGTCTCAAATTTTCAGGTTTTCTTTTTAGTTTTAGAAATTCTTATAAACAGAAAACAGAAAGGTCTTCAGACAAGCATAATACAATATACATAAGTTTAAGATAATTTAATAAATACATTCAATATTTTTAAGTTTCTTGTTTAATAAATTACCACTGCACATTCTAGGCTTGAAAAATAAAAAGTTTAAGTTTTTTTTTTTGTTTTTGCATGAATGATGATAATATTACCTGCTGGAGGAATTTATTTTGCTTTGTTTGCTATTAGTATGTGATTTTTGTAAATGTGTTATTTTTTTAAATTTATTTCATAATAAAATCTGTAATTTATTCCACTATTTCTATATCAGTGTAAATATTATTTATATTAATTTGACATTATTTATATGAATGTTCTCTTAGTTTCATGACCATTTAATAATAACAAATTATATTATTCAATGAATTATAAATATCATTAAACAAGTAATACAAGAAAAATTAAATAAAAAATTATCATATTTATATTCTCAAATCTAGATTAAATCTAGGTTAAGCAGGAATAATAATAGTAATATTATAAATTTATTATTATTGTTAATATTATTAACAATATGTGATTTTTATAATTATTTTTAATAAAGTGATTTATTATTATTTATAAAAATAATAAATTTACAATATTATAATTATTGTTCCTGCTTAACCCCTAGATTTGAGAATATAAATATGATAATTTTTTGTTTTATACTTTTTGTATTCCTTGTTTATTATCAAAAAAACAATTAATACACAAGCAAACATTGTATGTAGTCTATTTTCTTTAAATTTTGACTTTTTCCAGTTCTTTTTTTGTTAAATTGCAATACTGTAGTTGCTAAGAAAGATTGTTTGAAGTGAATTTCACTCTTATGAGTATTATATGCTTGCACTCTGCATAAAACGTAGTCGAGAATAGTGCTCAAAATTGAGTGACTGATTACTGTAATTAATTTAAATTTATTAATTGTAAATTTTTAGTGAAACATTATTTGATGTGTATAGCAATTATTTTACTTTCTATATGTTATGTGATATAAATTTATTAATATGAAAAAAACAGGAATATAGTTTTACAAGATATCTTCAAAAGGAATTTCCCAAACAGTAAATTTGTTTCATTGGGGTATTAATTTTCAGTATTGATTGGTATAATAATTAACCACTTATACCAGTAACAGTATAAGTTACCCACTCAAAGGAAAGCTGCACCATGTATTGTTTAACTTTGGTAATATATGGATACTTGTGTAATGTGACTTCATCTAGCGGTATTGAATCCTTCATCACATTTTTTTTAATTTTTCAAGATGCTAGTCACAAAGATGTTTCAGGTGTTGTGAAACCATCAGGTAGTAAGAAGATGCTGTTTCAAACATAATGTTTACTGGCATTTTTTTACACTATGATACTATTTTCAGTTTGATCTGTTTGATCAGTTTGTCTGTTTGTAATTCTTAACTCAATATTTATCTCATGTATCTTCTTATTTTCTTTCTTTGTTTGGTGTTGGTAATAATGATATTTCATTTAATTTTTGGTTTAGTTTCTTAATTATTTTTAGTTTAGTGTGTTTTTTGTGTAATGACTAGATGTGAAAAATAATTTGACCTGTAGTGTTTTCTTTTTACTTTCTATGCATATCTATGTTGCCTACTTCATTCACATGCATTAGGTAGTTATTTTTCTCCTTCATACATTTACATTTATTAATAACTTCAGTTAAAAGACAACAGCAATGAACATTGTTCTATTATTATTGTTTGGTTTGATTATTATTTATTTATTTGATATAACTGAATAATTATTATTCAATAATTAACAAAATTTGTAAAATTTTAAATGTACGTATGTGTGATTTTATCAGTGAAATACCATGATCATGAGTCAGAAAATAAATTTTCAGTTTTTGATGGATGAAGATTTTGGATATTAAATTATATGGTTCAGAAGAAATTAGGCTACTGATTAAAAATAAAATTTTAAAAGGGAAACAAAAAGCATTTCCATCAATTTATAAATAACGAATTGTTATTTTATTTTAAAAAAACTGATAAAGGACTAAAATATTTAAGGAATTTCTACCTAAATAATATCACTGAATGAAATCCACTCCAACCCGTAGAAAAAAGGGTTAGAAAAGTAAGACTTTATGATAGCATCCATATCTTATTTACTAATAATCTAGTTTAATTGTAAATGAAATAAAATGAAAGATAAGGCTACATTCTACTGATAGGTTTAATGTATAATTAATTGTTCTTGACTACAATATTCTAAATTTATGTAAAATTTACTGTATAATCTTTTCAATGAATGATCTTCAAAATAAAGAATTTTTAAGATAATCTTTATAATCCAGCAACTAAAAACAACAAGAAATATGTGTATTAACAAACATAGTATTATACTAATTGACAAACACATGGATTTAAAAATATATTTATATAAAGTGGTAAGTTTATAAAAAACTTGATATTTTGGTGTGTTCAGAGGTGATATTTGTTAATAATTAACATAACAACATGTTGACACTAAACATGTTTAATAAAATTATATACATAAATAAAGGGGAAAGCCCTCATTAACTCATTCATTACTACTTCTTTCTTTTCTTGGTTAATTAGAAACCTAAAATTTGGCAGTTATTCCAAAGGAAGTCCTTAGGAGAATTAAACAAATCTTTTTTGATTAGCAAACCCTAAAGGATGTGAAACTAATTTGGTTAAAAAGGAAAGCCAAGACCAAAAACTTGTAGCCTGGATGTTACTTCTTCATAGGTTGCAAACTGTTTCTTAGGTATTTTAATTTTATATATTATTATAAAGAATTTATTATATTATAATTTTGTATATGAATTAGGCAAAAAGAGAAGCAAACCAAATATTTTTTTCAAAACCATTATGTCCCACTTCAGTTGAGATCCTTTGATGAAATTTTTTCAGAACGTTTACTCCAACCATATTTTGAGTAATAATTAATCTAACTATAATTCCCCTTGAAAAAACCTATAAAAGGGATAATTAGAAAAACATTACACTCATTAATTACACTCATACACCTTCTGAAATAAGAAAACATATCTTAGGTGTCTCCTTTGATCTAAGGAATGTTCCATCAAACTTCCAAATGTCAAAGAAGCACTAATTCTTACAGGTTTCTACATTAGCATGGATTCAGTGAGACTCTAGCTAATACCTCTCAGAAGAAGGATTGAGGCTAAAGGAAAGGTCAGATAATGATAAAGAAAAGATTTACCCTTAGAAAGGATATAAAATAAAACAAATATTCTCACTCAAAGAAATACTTCAAGTTTTAAGTCTTTGCAATGAGTAACCATTAATTTATCATTTTACTGGGTTATCTTTAGTCAAGGTGGGAGAAGGTCATTAGTAATCAACAATTTTGGACTGACCAACTTAAACAGACATAGCAACAAACTACCTTATTTCTATTTCTCAACATATGTACTAAAAAATCATCTGAGGATAGGCTCAGATTTCCTTAACATAAACCATTACCCATTCTTAGAATTGGATGGACCATGAACAGTAATAATAATAATAAATATTATTATTATTCTGAACACAATTAGAATTCTATATTAAAGTGTTATATATTTGTATGAATACAATGAAAATATTTTAATTGTTTCTCGATTATAAATGTTCAGCAAATTTAAATAATATGTATATTATGGTAAATATGAATATCTGATTTTAATCTAATTTAGTCTTCCAGATTGGAATTATACAATTTAGATTAATTCATATTGTATGCAATCATTGTCCTGAATTATATGACTGAACTAATTTTTTCAAATTTTCCAGAGATCTTATTAAATAAAAAAACTAGCCTAATCTTTTTAAAAGCAGTATTACATATTTTATGTTAATTTTTTTCACCTAAATAATCTATTTTCTAATCCATTTTATTTATAATGATTCATTTTTTCCCAAAATTGTAGCCATAGTTTTAAAATTATAAATTCTCTTTTATTTTACATAAATTTTAATTATTCATTAAAAATTATGACACAAAAAAGAACTTCATTTTACAAATCTAAGAATATTGCCACGTACAACTGATAAGTGAGATAATGACTGAAGATCTGAGACATAAACAGAGTGTTCAATTTAAAAGATGTCCCATCAGTTTGTTTAGTTTATCAATAATAATTTGTCATCTTGAAACCAGATTCCAGATGCTTATTTTTTGTGGGTGTATGGGAGATACACCCACAAACTTTACTTTTTTTATCAAAAGAAAATGTGCAGGTTTTCAGTTCCCCAGGTCTGGTAATTCTGACTATTAACAAACCCACCAAGCTAAAACCACACTTCATCTGTGAAAAACACTTGATCTGCCAATGTTGTGTGTAATGAAGTTCTTGAACCACTGACAGTAGTGAACCCTTTTAGCATAATCAGTATTAGTTAACTCATGGAAAATCTGCATTCGATACGGATAATATTTTAACATTCTCCTCACTGCAGTGTGGGCTGAGCCCACACTGCAGTGAGGAGAATGTTGTTCTTTTGTTGTGTGAATGTTGTGAGGAGAATTGTTCTTTTTGCAGCTTAGTCTTTGCAAAGATGTATGAAGAGATTTTGTAACTGTCACTGTAATGTCCTGTACAACCTATGTTGTTAAAACTGACCTTTGTCAAGCACATTTTTGATCTGACACCAAACCTGTTTCATGAAATTTTTTAATTAATAATACTTTTCACTGGTGCTTCCTTTTAAAATTTCTCCCTGAACCTTTGCTGACACACAATATGAGATTTTCCTCCAAATAAGTTTCCATCACAAATACACATTCTTCAACAGTTAATCACAGTTTAACTAATAACACACAATTATGCAGTCTTGTTCAAAAGTTAATGCTCAACACAGACTGGCAATACTCAAATGTGCAGGCAATAAACAGTCCTTCCCATTCCCTAATTGTACCAACATCTTCCACATTATTTTTCCCATCTCACACCAATATATCCATTTAACAAAAATATGCATTTATCATAAACTACTGGGGCCTCTTTTAACACTTCATATTATGACATTTATTACTTTCTAGTATATAAAAAGATTAAAATAAGAAGTAAGGTTTATCCTTTCCAAATTTAATCAATGCATCACTGATGTAATCGGGAAGTAAAATACATAACTGAAAGAATCCATTTAATAACAGAATTACTACATGAATCCTAACCATCAGTCTTAAAACAAAATGTAAAATAATCAATAATACAGCATTTGTGTATATTTAAAATGTATAATAAACATCAACATAATAACAATAAAAAGCAATTTCATTTAAAAAATTAAAGTAGATAAAGAATTAAATTTGAATTTTAAAAGACTACTCAAATTGTTGGAAAGAGTTGAGTTTTAAAAATCCTTTAGCCCATGCATAACTGAATAAATATTACATTGAATTATTTATTTTTGGTCTTAAATAATACTAGTGCAATGGATTTTTTTTTAGATGAAATAAAGTTTTTTTATAATCATTTTAAATTTGCATGGTAAGTATACCATGGTATAAACTAATAGTAGTGAATACATTATTTTTATCATTAATAATATATTATTTAATTACTCACACCCAGTATAATACTTTACTAAACAGTTACCATAAGTTTAATCTAAAGAGTACAACATTATGAAGTACTTCTATAATTGTTATAGTTATTTAGTAGGCATCTTATAAAATAGAAACCTGATTAATCAAAGTAGTATATTCTGATTAACCTGCAAATGTATTTACAGCCATAATGAAACATGCATACTCAATAACAGTTTTAACTATGGTATGAGATCAACAGAATGTGACAGTTGTAATTTTTACATGGACAAAGGAACTGCATAGTAATCCTTAAAAGACCTAGAAACATATTTTCATATAACTGAATATGAATTACTTTTTAAATTTGTTTTTAACAATGTTTAGCTATATTTTTCTAAACTATGTGCCAATTTTTGAACCATACAGAGAATTTATTTTGTTTTAAATAATTAATTTGATTTCTGCAATTATACTATTTTTCCTATTTATTTATGCAGTTGAATTTAATTGTACATTTAATTCACAATCATCGATATGTATTTTCGTATTACTATATCTTTCTGCTGAATCTTTGGTAATTAAATTGTTTGTACTTTGTATGTATAAACAATTAACATTAAACTAATGCATGAAACTTGTAGATTATATTACATCATTAATTTTTAGGGAAGAATGAGTGATTTATTTTGTAAGAAGTATGATGAAACAAAGTTACTGGGCATAATTTTTCTTTTTTAAAATAAAAATAAAATTTTTAAATGGAATAATGTTTTCATTAATTTTTTATCAAATATTTCATTTTAGATCCACCACATCAGGCTGAAAGACTTCAACCATAATGCCTATCACTTTTATCATATCTGTATATGTATAAGTACCTGTATAACCCAAAAGGTTGGACTGATATATCAATATTACTATCAACTGTTATAAAATGTTTGTAACTTTCATGTGTTGTCCTCAGTCAGAATTATAGATTAGCACCAGTTCTTTTTCCTCTTGCTATTACTTGTCAATGTTTTAATTTTATAGTTTATGATAATCATCTCTCTATTATAATGAAACTATTTTTCTCCTTCTTTTTTATTAACTGAAGAAACTTACCAATAGCAGAACTTAAAATCATCCACACACAATAAACATTAAGGAACCACTTATGAAAAAAAATCTAAAACTAGATCGCTTTTTTATTTTTAAACAACTATTATCAGTAGACATGAGGTAATTAGTAAAAATATAAATAGTACAAAAAAATTAATTAAATAAATTAGGGTCAGTTTGAGGTAGGGATTTTAAGTGGTTTAGTATGCATTTAAATTAAGTTTTTAATTCTGATACCTAACCTTTTATCTCAAAAGCAATAAAAGTGAAATGTTTTTTGATATTGAATAATTTCTTAGTTAACAGTTTGTGTTTATTATTTTATTTTTATAAATACGTATAGAATACTTTGTAATAATGTTTTGTAATTATTAGCTTTGTTTTTGCTTATTTATTTTTAATATTTCTTTTGCATTTAAATTTACTTTTACTAACTGTCTTAGATGATGACTGCTTAACATTTGAAATTTACATCTAGTCTTCAATTCAATTTTTTTGATTGATTCTTAAAGTTCAAGTTCTTACTTTTCAATTTTATATTTATAACTAATGTAGTTTACTTCTTTTTTTTTTTAATAGGAAGACAAATTTTTATTTATAAATGTCAATTAGGTACAATGAACACATATATCCAAAAAAAAATAATTTAAAAATTAAAAATAGTAAAATCCTTTGATTATAGACAATGATTTTTTTCCCTTTTGTCAGTTGTTTGAATGTACATTTCTACATTCCTTTCTACTAAACCATCAAATTATCTGTCTGAGGATGCCTTAATATAAAGTCTCTTCTTTAAGTAGTTCTTTAATCAAAACCTCTTCTTTAGTACACCCTTTGACCTTTTATCTTATAACCTGAAAAAAAAAAAAAAAAAAAAAAATATTGACTTTAGTATTGACTTTGGTACTTTTTCTTTCTCCATCCTTATAGGTGGCTAAATTATTTTATAAATATTTTTCTGTCTTCTATTGATTCTTTTTACTATTCTTACTTTCTTCCTCATTTATACATTTCTGACATGATCTCTTTTCACTTTTCTTAACATGCTTCTTATAATTTAACTTTGTTTAACTGTATTTTTCACTTGTCTCAGCTGGATAAGTATAAACATTCTATCTTTAGAAAAAGATTTGATCAAATAAAAAAAAAATTTGAACAGTGGTGAAATGAGATAACCCTATCCCTTCTTAAAGTGGAGAAAAACTGCATAATTAGCTCTGAAATATCCTCTAAAAGAACAATCCATACATTGAAATTAAGTTATAATTTTTAATAATTTCAAAATATTCTTTCTTATACAACTTTGGGAATTAAATATTTTTTAAAAATGCGATAACTTTCACTTAAACAGTGAATCTACAAACTTAAAATTAATTTAATGCTTAGATTTTTTTCCTAATGTGTATGTTGCAACCTGTTCAACTAGTGAACAATCAAAAACCCTCCTTCATGGCCGAATGAGATAATGATGATATGTATGACATGTAAATGAGATGTAATCTTGTACAGACTCAGGCTGACCATTCCAGAGATGTATCAGAGAGATAAATTGAACCCTAACCACCAAAGTATCCATTGGCTAGTATTTAAATCTGGGCGACTAACATTTACTAGGATTTTAATCTCAGAACCTTAAACTTCAAAAATCAGCTGTTAAACAACTGATTTGCAGTGACTAGTTAACCACTAGACCATTGCAGTGATCTTCTTAAATATGAATGAGAATTTTTGGTTTATACTTTTCTGAAACATCAAGTTAATTTTTTAGGTCTTTTATGATTATAGTATCATCAGTTTATTTATTATCAATTCTAACCCAATCTCTGGTCAATCACTTAGGTAATCTTGAGTCAGTGATACACATGTAGATTTTTTAAAAGCATAAAGTAAGTCAGTGGTTCTGTTAATGACTTAAAACCCTAATTAACCATTGACATGGTAAAATATGAATATATTTATTTGATATTTCATACAGTATGAAATGATTTTTAATTTTAAAATTAATTGTTTATTTTTATTACTTTACTTATAATAGAATTGTCTATGTAATGAAGAATGACTACTGTTCTATAGATTGAAGTGAATTTTTCTAATGTTAATGAATTTTGGGTAATTATAATCTTGTGAAACACTTTATTATCATTTTTATCACAGAAGAAAAACTGTCATTAATAAATGCAGATTGCAATTTAATTTTATTAATTGGTTAATAGGTACAATAATCATTGTAACTATTGATGTACAGGTTTGCCAGAACCCCCTGTTGACATTCAAGTTGAGCCAGGACCACAAGATGGAACTCTTCTGGTTACCTGGCAACCTGCTTCCAATTCTGGCAATCCAGCACTTGTAACTGGTTATGCTGTGTATGCTGATGGCAAGAAAGTTACAGATGTTGACAGCCCTACTGGTAAAATTTCTTATTTTATATTTTACTGATTTTATAATTTTCATACTTAACTACAAGTTTATGTTGCATTAAAAATCCATCCTTACTGCAACAAATTTACTTTCTTGTTAAGCTTGATTCTACAGTTATCATTTGATGACTTCGTTTAGATAAAAATAAAATATAAATTAAAGTATAGTTTATCTCTTCAGATGCTATATTTATTTTTTCAAATGTTCATTCAAACCTACTTTTCTGTTGAGTGATTAAATAAAGCACACTGTTAAAATTTATTTCATTTTTAAATACCTCTTTGTGGTTTAACTTTATCTTATTTATATTTAGTTACCTAAATATTTTAAAGTGTACCCTTCATCATCAAAGATGGTAAAAGTAAAGATACAACAAATTAAAAAATTTTGTCTTATTGCTGTTTAATTAAATACCGTAAGACAAGATGGGCTTTATTGTTATGGTCAGAGAGCACCAACTGTTTGAATTAGTTTACTGTCTTTGAAATTCATTTATAACATTTTCCTTAAATTTGAATTTGTGAGCATGTGTATAAAAGTTTTCTATTATCTGTATAAAAATGTACTTTTTTTATTTTTCAGATATGTAGGTTAATCAAATTTTATTAGAAGTGTAAAAACATATGTTTTTTTTTTCTTTAACAAGATTTGCATATTTTATTTTAAGTTTCCACATTTGTTTGCTCTCAGATGTTTTTCATATCTTTTTTGTAATTAATTCTACTCATACCGTATAAAATTTGTTTCAGTCTTGTGTATTGTTGGTGATTTTATAAATTCTTCTGATTTTATATATTGTAATATTGCATTATATTATGTTGGCAGAACATTTTTTGAGTGGTTAGTTATTTGTGTTTTATGCTACTGTAAAATAAATTTTTTGTTGTCTCTATAATTTGTTGATTATGGATTTATTATATGTTAATGTAGTATATTTTATTGGGCTGTTCGTTGGTATTATTTATGGGTATAGAAAAGTTGTTGTTAGTTTTTATAAATACTGGTAATGTTTCATAAGTATTTTCTATTTTGTGAACTATTTCTTATGATTGAATTTTTTGAGAGGAATAATTTTACTATAGTAGAGCTTACTAATTACAATCAAGTTATTTTGTGCTGCTATATGTACGTACTTTAATGAATATTACTTTAAGTCAGAGGCTTAACTTACAATCCACAGATCCTGCAGTGCAGGAGGAACCAAGGATCAGGGAGACTTTTACTAGACTTATTATTTGCATGCAGAGCATAATAGAGGGTTTAACATATAATGTTAAACTACATTTAGGTACAGTGCATCCTAAAAGGTTTGCGCTTGTTAGGAGTGTCTATTATAGAAGCATACCACTATTACAAATGGATGTGCACACATACAAATATTTCTAGACCAAAATTAGATATATATTTTTTTTTTTGTACAGCTGATACTTAAACTTTTTTCATTGGGAGTATTGATTTTCTGGTGAATAAGTTGTATCCAATCTTAGAATTTTGTCTGGTGGTTCCAGTCCCTTTTAGTGAAAAATATTTTACTTATTATCTTATTTGAGAATCATCATAAAGGAAATTATAATGAAAATTGTATGTAGGGGTTTAATTAAAACCCACTATATATTTAACAGTTCTTGAATTTTTGTAAATTTTGGCAAATCTTCAAGGTATCTGGTGAAACTTAATAAAAGTGAGATGCCATACATTTACTAAACCAGGATGTGCTTTAATTATAACCTGTAACAAATAGTATTTGGGAAATGAAACCAAGGAACAGACTGTTAAAATTTATAGTGGGTAAGCATTAAACCTCTATTATTTTGTTATGCATTTGAAGGTGTTCAAATAAATGTCACTGATTAACCACTGACACTTTATTTTCTACTGATAAAGTATTATTAAAGTCAGTTTTAAAAAAGTAAACAAGTATTTAATCATAAAAATACATATAAAGTTGAAAAGTACAGCTCATATATGAAAAAAATTACAGCAGTTTTGAGGGCTCAATTTTACATCATGAACAAAAACCATAAATCTTCTTATTTTGGTGTTTTCTGCATTAGTCACTTAAATAATGAACACAGAGATCTATTAATTGAGTTCTGCTCTTTGAATTCATAACCAGTTGCTTACATTATTATGATTATTGTTAACTATTTTTATAACATTAATATTAAATGGTTTATTTATTTTTCAGGTGATCATGCGCTAATAGATATCAATAAGCTTCTTAGTTTAAATCCTAAACAGGTCACTGTACGTACAAAGTCAAGAGATAACCAGTCTTCTGACAGTCTTCCAACCCCTATACCTTCTAGTGTTCTCAAAGGAAAACATCTTAGCAATAAGGTCAGTAATTAAGTTTTTATATAATGATTATTAGCTGCTACATTTACTTGTGCATGGTAATTTTGTACTGGGGTATTTAACTTTTAGTTTTGATGTACTATGTGAGATAGCTATTGCAATAAGGTATAAGGAAACTATGTTGATTATTCACTGATCAAATTAATTAAGCCAATTTTCTTAATTACATTAAGGTCATTAATTAAAAAAAAATTTATATTGTTGGATAAATACCTACAACTTGCAGTAACCCAGTAAAATGGTAATTTCACCCAGCATTCTTTTTATTTTTGATAAACTGTGGAACTGGTTTATTAAGTATAACTTTGACTATTAACACTATATACTTACTTCTCATACTTTTATTTGCTAAGATTCTTCTTCTTTTCCAGTACTGTAGCCCTTGATGAATTTTGGCCTCTTTCACATCAGCATTTAATGATGTAATGTTGGCTTCACAACAAGTAGATTTTTATAGGTAGGGATGTCAGCCCCATGCCCAACCTCTTGACTAAGAGAACTGAGGACTCTTCCATTAGGATTACCAATCTTTAGTCAAAAGGACCTTGTTTTTGATGCCCAGAGGTCGAAGCAAGGAGTCATGGAAGTAGAATTTGCTGTCAGAGCTGACCTACTGTGTAAGCATTAAGTTCTGTCCCCCTTGTATAAAAACAGAAGGCGTTAACTGGCATTTAGTGGTGAAACCTATTCGCCACTAAATATTATTTAGTGGTAAAATAAACTCCCTGCTGGGGGTTGCCAGCAGGCAACCCCTAGCAGGTTGTTGATGTCCCCCAGCAGGGGGACACCCCTGCTGGTGCCTTTTATCAAACTTTGATTCCCTTGCTAAGATAATACTTCTTGTGATATTCTAGGTATCACAGAAATATCAAGGTGTAAGGGATTACTTTCTTACTCATGATGAGTATTTTATCTGTTCTAATCCCTAGGATTATGTCAGGGACAGATTTTTTATTTAAGAGAAAGAATGCTTAAACCATTATTTATATTTGTGTACTAATTCTGAACAATGAGTAATTCTGTAGAATGCAATTCTGGTAAATACGACTGAGGGAGGATGAGGATCTTGAATTACAAAAAAATGATTTTGACTCCTAATTATAGATAGCAATTTTATATCTAAACAGAAATACTTCTTCCTTTAGTAAATGTTAAAATTTTTACATAAGTAAAACCATGTTGTATAATGCAAGAGTTTATACTCATGAAGTACTGTGCAACTGTATTTAGCTGAACTAAATTCAATACAGAAGCATGTTGCAATGTTCTGTTCAAATTTATCTCCATATTTTCCATGGTAATTTTGTGAAATGTTTATTAATTAATTGCACAGCTATATGAGTAACTAATGTCTTTATTTCACATCAGTAACTCTCCTAAGCAAGTTTTTAAGAATTTAAATATTGGCTACACTGGATTATCCATTGAAGAGTGAAAAAAAAAACTACTTATAGTTATTTTTAAATGATTAGAAATCTGTTAATTAAATAGGTAATCAATTAAAAAAAAATTCCTTCTAATACTACAAGATTTTGGTTTTCATCAAATAATTTATACATTTTTTGAAAAACATTTATTAGTTCCATGAGTAGAATTGTAAAATTTAAATTAATTTATAAACATTCTTTTATTTATACAAAAATATACTGGATTTGTATACATAAGCAGTAAGAACATTATAGAATTGGTTACTATATCTGGCCATTTACACAAAAATTTCTAAAAGTTTGTTGATTTATTGTGAAATTTTCTATACAAAATTATCTCATCAATAATATAGCCAGCTCTTAAATTAATATAATTTTTTTTTTTAAATTATAGTATGCTACCTGATTTTCCATGGGGTTTTATGCAATTGTTGATTTACATTGATTTTTGTAAATCAAAGTTTCTTTTGCATAATATGGGTGAAATCTCAACTCTAATATACAATTTAATAAAAATAACAAAATTAATCTACAAAATTATATTAAATTCTAGGGGTAAGGGGTAAACACACTGTATTACAATATGCTTTTTTAATAAAATATATACCACTCCAAAACTGAGGTTTCTGGTTTAAATTTAGTTATTGATGGTAGAATATATGTATAAGAGCAAATTATGTATAAACTGTATGTAGGATTAATTTCTCCATTTTTTAGAAAATATATTCACAAATCGTGTCAAAAAATACAAATTTATATAAACTTAATAGGCGTTTCTAAAAGGATGCAATCCATAGAATGAGGGTGGATCATTTAGGCGTGGAAAAATTTTATGTTTCCCTATTTGTTAATGGCAACACTGTAGACAAGGATAGCTACATGCATCAGTTGAAGTAACAGTGCATATGCTGAGATCTCCAGATCTTATATATACTGAAATTTTTATAAATAAAAGCAGTTTTTTCAGGACAATTCTCATACACTTGAAATATGAAAACTTACATTGAAAATGAGATTTTAACATTAGTGAACTTAAATATAATTAATAACATCATTCAAAAAAATTACAATAAAATTTATCATTGCACCATTTTTAAGGCTTCTTTCTATCATGATCTCACTAAGAAATCCTTACCTTTTTAAGCCACACTTTACTTCTAAATATCAATTTGGAAATACTATGGTAGAACAAGTCAATCATTTTACCATTATTTTTATGTGCTGTATCTGTATATAAAAAATATTAGCTGGAGAATGATATTCATGAAAACAGTTCTAAATTAGTGAATTACTTCTTACTGCATTCAACTTATATGAAAAAAAAAAAATTACAAGCAGTAAAAATTATAACACTGTTGAACATTTGTGTTTTGTTTCAAATTGTGATTTGAGACAAGAAGCACAACTGGTTTTTATGAACACTGGTTTTACCTGAATTCTTTAGAAATTTTCTTTATTTCATTATTGAAACAATTTTCTATGACTGAATGTGTTTTAATGGTTTATGAAAACATGGACAAAAATGTATTAAACAGAAATATTTTAAAGGTGGAAAATAATAATTACAAGATGGTGGGAAAGAATAAAAAAAGCAATCATATTTTTTCAAACTGTATCTACATCTAATTCATTAAATCAATAGAATATATACCAAAAATAATTCTAAACACTTATGAATGATTCAGTATTAAAAATTGATTTTTTTTTCAATGCATACTATACTATACTAATTACGTATTTGGTCATGATGCAAGATGTTAAATACTGTATTAATTGATATACTAAATTTAATTAAGCAACATTTTCTCCTCAAAGTTTCTTCTTTATTATTTTTTTTAGTATTTATTGCATATAAGAACAATATCTTTTTAGCTATGAGAACAAGATCTTACTAATTGCAATTTAGTTAAATAAGGGTTTAGGATAAAAAGTACCTGTGCTAGACTTCCCATTTGGTTTGATAGGATATACAATTTTTACATATTTTAAAACAGTATCTGCTAAAATTCCTCCAGATAATTTTCATACAAAAAGAAAAATTTAAAAACCAACCATTCATTTCATGATCACAAAGTAGAATTTTTCAGTTATTCAAATACTAAATAGAGTGTATCTTTTATAATACCTCTTCAGCCAGTTTCAGTTTTTCAGATTTACTGGAACTCAGAATTACAGAATTAAATTTTATGACCTAAGCAGGCATATCTGACTGTAGTATTTTACATATTTAATGTTTATGTTTAACATTTTTTCTGCCTCCTATAACTGCAATCATAAATATGTTGCAACTTATTTGCGTTCTATAGAAAAGATTGAAGTGGAGATCCTCTTTGTAACTTATTAAAAAATAAATAAATAAAAATAATATATAGTTAACTATTTAATTCAGAAAGTAATACAATTGGAATATACTTTTGTTAATGACACCATAGTTAAGTATGAATTAGTGTGGGTGTGTTTATTTATTATGTGTGTGTGTGTGCTCATGTAAAAAATGAAACGTAGACAAGATGTTTGTTAGGTTTCTTGTATACTGGAATGTTATTTTGTGCCATTTAGAGCTTTTAGTCTGATTGAAAATAAAGTGATTGGGATTCACTCTTTAATTTGCCTTTATATGCAATTTTCTTGATTTGGTTGGAAGTAAGTGAACGGGAGGGAGGGAAATGAATAGTTAAAAAAATAACAGAGGAAGAAGCAAATTAATAGTTGTAATGCTGTAGTGAGATCAGTAAACATTCAGTAGGCTAGGACGTCTCTGTCATTTGCATAACATTTCACCTAACTGGTCAAGCAAAGGGGAACTTTGTGATGAAATTGTTATAACCGTGTTCTTAGTGTTGCCAGAAAGAAAAATAAATTGTAATTACACATATCACAAGAGACTATGGTTGTTTAATACATAGCTATTTATTATAAAACCACCATTTATTTTTTAATGGATCCTCATGAATTCACATATTACGTACATACTCATCGACGTACTCTACCTCAAGTACCTTCATTACTTACAAATCCTGCTTTGCATATTACACCTGTAACTAATGTAGTGCCTGTAAATACAAGACCTGTAAATTCAGGTCTGTTGCCGGCTTTGCGTAAAGTGCCTTCAGTAACTACATTACCTGCAGTAACTACTCCAGTTCATGTTCGTCGAGTGAGAATAGATACAAGTGCTCAGGTAATATAACAGTTCTGTGAAATGTAATTGTGTATTTTATTCATGAAATATTAATTAATATTTAATGAATTAGTTAAAATAAAAAGCTCAATATTAAGGTAAAAACTAAACTAATTTTAACAAAACTTATTAAGTTATTTCAGAATTGGTTTGAAACCAGAATATAACATTTTAAAAAACTTCATTTTATTTTCAAATTTTTTTGCTCTGGTGAGAAATATTCTTTTCCCATGCAAGAACAAAATTATAATAAAAATATCTAAATAATGTTAAATTTGAAGAGTCATTTTAAAAATTTGTTTTTAATGGTATCCCTCACAAAATTAACATACATTTTTTCTAAATTTTAACAGAAACCTAATCATATAAAATAATTAAAGCCTACAAAATTAGCAGCAGCTTTGTTTAAAATGTTTTTTTATGTTTTCTCATAGGATCTGTTCTTCTTGTGATAAGAAGTTTTTTTTTAAATATTTAAGTGGTTTTTTTTTAAGAAAGTTTTAATTCTGGATGAATTTGTCAGTGGAAAATCTTTTATAAAGAATAATTAATGGGGTTAATTAAAGCCAGTTAATTACATTAATTTAAAACTCCCACATAACTGCTTTCTAAATATAGTATCATTAAATTATGATCCTACTAGCAGAGTAACATTTTATAAATTCTATGGTACAGGAAATGTTTGGTAGTGAGAAATGTAGCCAAAATTTTTGATTTTTTTTTGGTGCCTTATCCTACATTATAATATCTAGAGCTTTATTCAGTCAAAAATTATAAGTAACAGTATTCATTTTTTCATGAAGCAACAATGTACATGCAATTGTACTACATCCTAGGTTAATTAGTTCAGGATGTGCTGTTAACTTCATTTCAACAAAAGATTATGACTTGGAAACAGAACTGGAAGAATCAATAATGTTATAAGTTAACTTGAATGGTCAGAGTGTGAAATTTTTACCTTTGATGTTAAAGGTAAAGTGGTCTATAATACTACAATACTTACATGCTACCGCAATACATTTATGCAGAGCCAACAGATATCCTTTTATGATACAGTATACTCTTTATTTTATAAAACTTTTTGTATGTATGAGATAATATTCTGAAAAAATTTTTCGTTTCTAGTTTTTATGTTAGATTTTTTTTTTTTCAAATCTAAATAACTTCAATATAATATTATTAGTGCTTCATTTTTTCTAACGAGTTAGATTATCCAGATTTTAATGTACAGAAGATATCCTTTGTACAGAGTATATCCTTTGTTCATTTTTATCTAAATTTGTAATTCTACTTCTTTTTATTTAAACTACTTTATTAAAACTAATTCTCTTCATTATTTTCACTTCTTTAATTATGTATTCATATGACACATAGAAGTGATTTTTACAGCATGCTTTAAATACAGAGATACACAACGTGGCTGGAATGCAGATCAGAAATGTCTCACAGTCTTGCAGCATGCCTGGTGTGTTTTGCAGTCTACGTACTATGTTGTTACTTTTTGTTAGTGATTATGTCTCATTGAGTGATGCTTTAGCAACCATTTCACTGTGTAAAATGGACTGATTATTATTTATTTTATGTGATTTGATTTTGCTCAAATGAATTTTTATGTTTTATAATATTATTTTAGATTGTGATTTTTAAGACCTAGAAATTTTCAGATCTTAAATATATTTTTTTAATATTAAAATACCTCTGTAAAAATGTCTAAAATTAATAGAGTACTTTGAAAAAATGAGTATGCATTAAGCAATCTTTATATTTTACGCATTTCTTTTAATGGAAACATTAATAAAAAATTAAAATTTAATTTTTTGGTAAGATTATGATCAAACATCTATTGGAAAAATTAAGATCAAAATCTAGAGCTAATTTAGAACATTAATTTGAACAGGTTTTCTTCCTGTTCAACAGAAAAATATGTATTCTAAATGTTATGATGGTTAAATTGTTTTTGAGCTGCCATCGACACAACTTTATTGATGCATTCAAAATATAAATATGTATGAAATTAGGTAAAATGGGTCATGTAGTTAAAAATGTACAAATCATTCATGAAGTCAACATGAAAACTTTAATAATGGCATATATTTTTCTTTTGCTGGAAAGGTAATTCTAAAAATTTAATTATCATTTTTAAATGTATTACAGGATGAAGAAAGACGGTTGAGGTATGGATCTTCTGCTCCGTCATCACAAATACGACACAATCGTTCTGGTCAAGTGATAATTGAAACAGATGAGAACCTTAGTGACAAGGAAATCTACCCATCATCAAACCACACGAGTATACCTGCCATTGGTACTATTTTCTCTATTCTGAACCTTCCTGCATCCTTGTATCCTTCCTTCCTCCATGCAGTTTCTCCTGTTCGATGATGTGTTACGTGTTTTTAGTTGTAGAATGAGGCTTGTCAGTTTTTATTATTAGAATTTGTTTTTTTTAGAAATTAATGTAATTTATTAAGGCTATTAGTTTTAGTTAAATATCTTAAGGTTAAATAAACTAAAGAAAAGGAGAAAAATAACTTTTAAGGAAGACCAGATCATGAAGTACATAAATGACCATTACATTTTAATGATGCATATTTTAACATAATTCAAAGTCAAGCATAATCAAGCAATGATTACCTAAAACAACTGAAATACAACTTTTTAATTCATATTAGACTCATTTATGTAAGAATTTGATGCCACTAAATAACTGTAGTTTCCATTTTTAGGTTCTACCAATAAAATTCACTAACTACCATTAAAAATTATGTTTTCATGAATAATTAAAACATGTATCTAGAACACTACAAAAACTAAAATACATTACAGTAGGTCTTTTTATTTGTTTTCTCTTCTACCAGTTATGAGTGTTGTAAATAATAAACCTTTGGATAAAAATTAAGCTATTGTGGGAAATATTTATTTTTCTTTATTTTATTTTACTTCTTCTTTTTAAAGCTATGTTTCCAGCTTGTATGAAAGTAATGAGATGAAACTGGCTGAAGGTCAATGTTAAAACCAAAATAAACGTGTTTTAATGATTCAAAAGTGAATGTGGGAAAAATAAATACAGAATTATGATTAAAACTGTTTATGTTGATGAAAACAAGAATATTTTTATTTTTTTCATTTGTCTAAGAAAGAAATTATGTAATTTACATTATCATAGAGAGTAGATTGACATGTTGGGTGAGGAGATAGTGTAGTAGTGCTCCAAAAAAATAATGTGTTTGTTAGTAATATTTCTTATGGAAAATGCATGAGAAATGCTAGAAATGGCATAATTTATTGTTATTGTGATATATGGTATCATTTTTCTTGCTGTTGCAACATATTAAAAAACAACATACCAGACTCCTGTTAATATTGTGACAAGTCGAGTTCTGTGAAAATGGGATAAGAAGTATGGTAAAATTCCAAGTTTTTACTGATTGATCTATTCTTAAAAGGATGCTAGATGAATTTAAAATATTATAGACAATGACAAATCTACTAAAAGAAGAAATAAATGATATACAAATGAATGATAAAAAACATGTCTGCTGTGCGAACCTGAAGCTAAATTATGTAGAAAGTAAAGTTAGTGTAAATGAGTAGAAAATATTTATAGGAAAAACAAAAACAACTGAGGTTGATTAACTGTAATTATAATGAAAGTGTAGAATGTAAATAAAGTAAAATGAAAGTGCAGAATTGAAACACAGAAAAGAAATGAACCACAGCAAATCAGCCAAATGACTGATGACAAAAACTCTGCTTACTTTCATGAAAAGCTCATTTAACATTAAAGATATCATTACATAATTATCTAAGCTGATTTTTAAAAAAAACCTGTAGTGGTCTTTTTACTCTAGAGAATTGAAGTTTTTTTTGTTGGTATCACAAATATAGTAAACATTAATTAAATTATAATTTTTCCTTGCTTTCATTGCACCTCCTACAACCACTCACAGATATCAGAAAACCAATTATTTTTTATTTATTTATATTTTGCTTTCTTTTATTTTGTATGATTTGAATGTACTAATCAAATAATGAATGAGCAAAATATTTTTATTTATACATTTTTGAGTGCAGTGAACAAATTTCTGATTAAAACTAGAGGATTGATATGAAGATTATTAAAGATTCTGATGCTGTTATTTCAGAGGAAAAGTAAATTTATCATTATATTTTAAACCCATGCTGTAATCTCTCTGGTTAAAAACAAAGTGAAAAAAATTGTGACGAGAAAGAGAGGTATCTTTATTGTGAAGTATATAAAACTTATAGTGAATGTATAATAATACAGAAGTCTTTAAGACATCTGGTGCAGCAATATACAGCTAGGATGTATAGGTCACTGGATTCCTTGTTCATGAAGTGACAATGTGCAAGTACTCACCTTAGGTTTACTGGTTACTTAAAAATAGTATTGATAACACATTTATTTAATATTAAATCCACAGTTTTTATCTTTTTAATATTGCAATATTGTATTAAAAAATAATAAAACAGTAAAAAATATAAAAAGAAATACTACTTTCAAAAAAAATAATAAATATTTTTTTCATTGTGTGAATAATACGCGTTATAAAATACCAAAATTATTGACACATTATTTTTAATTGATGTGTCAACTAAAAAAAAATATAAAAATTAAAAAAGAAGCAAAATTTAAGTTTTGAAATCATTTTTTGTATGTAAATTAGCCCTTTGGCAGATATAAGCTATATCTGCTTTGAAAGTAAGTTTTTCATAACTTACTGAAATGCATTATGCCCTTAAATATCTGATACATTTCTATATTGTTTCTTAGCTCCATATGAAGCTAAGAACAGTAAATAGTACTCAACATAGAAATTATAATGATCTGAGCAGAAAATACAATAATAATTATTATCTTAATAACAACAATCTGACACATAGTTATTTTTTATTGGTATTTATTAGTAGTTTTTTTTTATTTGTATCAACATGAATTCTCTAATAACTAGTATCTTTAGGTGAAAGTTTTCACTAAAGATAGTGGAAAAATTATTTTTCACTGAAAAATAAAGATGGTCAGAAAGAACAGTAATGTGTATCCAGCTATGCAGGACATATTAAATTAATAAAAGTATGCATCTTATCAATTAATGATCATTTAAAAGTAGTACTCATTTTAACTGAAAGTTATACCTTCATTTATTGTTTGCTTGTTTATAAATGTAAAATGATGGTCCATGCAATGCTAAATTCACCTTTGAATAGTTGTACTGACATAAAATTTATACCAGAGATCACTAAAATGTCATGAAATGACTCTCAGATATTTTTTGTAATTGTATTTATCAGTGATTTTATTTTTTAACAATATTCAAAAAGTATTTTAAAAAAGACAATATACATTCTTTTGTGACTAATGATTGTTTTTACCATTGTTACAGAAGAAAGCCAAATAATTTTATTATCTGGCAGTAGTTATGCAGTAATAAGGTCTGCATATTGTTGTTAATTACCAAAATTAAATAAATTCACCTATTAAACAAAAAAAAAACACATACACTTAAAAATAGGTAACTTTTTAGTGTAATATGCACTAGTAGAACTAAATACATCATTTAAACTGAAAAATATGAACATATTGCTTTAGCACAATATTGTTCCAGATTTTCACCAATTACATAAATTTATAATTATGTAATTATTAACATAACATCTCAAACACACCGTTTATATATACAACACAATATTATTGAATTAGAAATTTTAATGGGACATTTTCATATCTGAAATTACTAACCAAATACTTAATTATTTGCAATGATAATGCTATTTATAGAGATTTTAGAATAAATTAAAAGAGAAAATTTGTTTTCTGTTAAATCATTTCATTCATGTAAGATCATTTCATTTATTTAAGCATAAAGGATACCAGTATTTATATCTGCAGTATTACTGTACTTTTGCATGCATTTTTTTTATATGATTTTCTTTGTGCTTGTTTGTGTTTATTATAGTTAAGAAAGCAACAGACAGTTAAAAAATTGTAAAAGTATACATTTTACTAGTTAATTAAGTGAAGTAACTTTTTTTTTATTAACTGTATTTTTAAAAATGTTGTTTGTGCAATTATAGATCATATTAAAACTAAATCTTTAAAGATATATTTTTTAGTAAATAAGTTGATTAGCTACAAAAACATTAATGTTAAACTTATTAAGTATGTTATTAACAAAAATGACTTTTAATGTTAAATTTTACAGAGATAACAAAAGATACTGGAAGTGAAGGAAATTTCAGTGAAGAGGATTATGTTGAAAGAGGGGATGCACATAGAGGAATGCGAAGTCATCATGGTTCATCTTATGAAACAAGTTTACCTCAGCATCGTACTTCAAGGCATCATAGTCCTCGGCATCACCCACCCCCATCGCATCATTCATCACACTCACGTTCTGTGCAGAGAAGAGATGAACGGTAATAATGACTTTGATGAGACAATATCTTTAATTTATACTTTAATACTGATTAACTACTTTGAACTTTTGACTTTGAGGACTTGACTTACAGTAATCCTACATGAATTTGTCTTTTTGTTATAATAAAATTGATAATAAACAGAAGTCCTCTTATTTCTTGGTGTCATATATATTTTCCACATCTTGGGAAAAAAAATTATTCATTATCCTTAACAAAGTTTAGAGGAATGATTGTCTATTATATTTAGTTATTATTTTATTGGTGTAACAGAATATGTCTGAACTGAAAAGAGGTTCAAAGGACTCAACCAAGTGTTGGACAGCCAGTAACTTCAAAACAGATGAAATATATTCTTTAGGTACAGTCCTGAAACTTTATAGTCAGACCTTGTAAGTACTTAAGTGAAGTGAGAATCCTAGAATCCCAAATTAGCAAATATTTACCTGAAAGTTATGACCAGTTAGGAGTCAGAAAATAGTGACTAAAACCAACATTATATGAAACATCAGGCACACAACAAAAATCAATAACTATACTGTTCTGTTTCACATACATACACACACACACACACACCATCACCACCCACACAAACACTGAAATAGAGAGAGAGAGAGAGAGACAGACACACAGAGTGTATATGTATATGCACATGCACTATATTTCAATATATATATATATATATATATTGTGTATGTGTGTATGTGCATATACATATACACTCTGTCTTAGAGCCATTTAAATCATAGAGCCTTATGCTTATTTTTCTAGTTACTTTCAAGTTTTTCCATATTGCGTAGTTTTTTTCTGCAATGATAAAATTTGAGGGTTTTAATCTGAGGTTGAATGAAACAGTAAAATTTTAAAACAATAAGTAACTCAAGAGTAAAGAAGCTGATAATGTTGAAGAAATTTATAAAAATATTTCTTTTACTTGATAAAATTCTGACAAATTACCTATTTATCTCATTATTTATTACTTTACTTGATTGTTTTGGTTTGATTCTTATATAAAAAGTGAATTATTTTTGTTAGAGAACAGTCAAATATTTATCCTCAAGATATAACTTGATATTCGGTGTTCACTTCTGCTTAGTGCTCATTATCATTGGTTGGAAAGGTGATGAATTTCATTGTACACATTGTTTAGAATCTATTTTAGTCACAAACTATAAACAATATTCTTTTTTGAAATACATTTATGACATGGTTTTTCTAAAAAAATATTTTCAGGGACCAATATTCAATGTCAGATCGTGGAGATATTCGAGGACGACATATGGATAAAGGAGGATACAGTAGAGGTCTACGTGGAGGAACGTCATCACTTCCTCAGCCCCAAGGCGGTGTAATGAGAGAAAAAAGGCCGAGGTGGTTTGTTGCATTGTTTGACTATGATCCTACGACAATGTCACCAAACCCTGACGCCTGTGATGAAGAATTACCTTTCTCTGAAGGAGACACAATTAAGGTATTTTGAAACTTTATATGATTTTTTTTTATGTATTTGCCCAATATTTTTTGGAGTAAATATATAATTTCTATTTCCATTTATAATACATTACTTCTTACTCTTATTCTAGATTTTTTCAAGAATACTTCAAAGTAAATTACTTCAATGACAAATGCATATGAAATATAGTGTCGCTGAACAATTACTACCTGGAATTACATAAAAAAATGGTTTAAGCTTGTTTTAAATTGTTAAATAGTTTTACTTTATCGAATTCATTTCCTTATCAATGAAGGTAGCTCAGGTATCTAGTTGTAGGTTTAGCTTTAATCTCTGACACCCTACAGTCAATAAATCAGTACTCAATGTTGAAAGTAATCAGAATATTAAAAAATTCAAGATTATAAAATGTTATAAAAGCTAATGATAATTCATATATTCATAATTTCTTGTCTTATTTAGAGCATATCTGATCACCCCCTACACAACATAAACATGCAGCTTTCTTAGACATGCTATATGGCTAATGTACACACCTTTATCCAAAAATTACTACTATAAGAAACATATGACAATAAAACATCTGACATAGGTTAATGTCAACCCACCTGTGTTTAGAAACAATATACTACATAAAGTATACAGAAAAAATTCCTAAACAAAAAAAAAGTAATGCCAAAATGTAAATAACCATTGTCAGCACATCAAACTGCTAACAACTTAAAGAAAGAAGAATCCATGAAAAACTGGAAATTATGTTTTTTTGTAAAATCAGAGTAATTTGTTTTTTATATTCTTTGCATTAGTGAAAGTAAACACCAAATTTTTTTGTGATAGTTATGTCACTTTCCTGCTATGTTAAAATGAACAGTATAAATATTATAAGAAGATTAAAAATCTACATATGATGTTATAAATGCCATGCATTGAATGTTGATAACAACAGTTGATGTGTTGTTAAACAAGTAAGTTTTGAATTGTAGTTATTGAAACATTCATAATAATATATATATATATATATACACACACACAAGGCACATTCATAAACTAAGGACCATTTGGTCATTAGAAACAAATTAACTCATGAGAAAAGGTTTATAGTTTTATTTTACTACATATCTACTTTACTTTTCCACATAATTGCCATTCAGTTCTAAGCAGTTTTCATAACGCTGCACCAGTTTCTTTAACTTCTCTAGAAGTTTGAAGTACACTTCTACTAGAAGAGTAGAAGTTTGCCGCCTGGGAATTGAACCAGTTGATGACAGTCTTCAGTTCCTTGCCGTTTTCAAACTGTTGTCCACCAAGCCACTTTTTCAAATGCAAGAAGAGGAAGTAATCGTTAGGTGCAGGGTCAGAACTAAATGAGGGTGGTAAAAAATTCCCAACAAAAATCGTGAATCTTCATGGTTAAGGCAACAGTGTGAGGTTGTGCATTGTCATGAAGGAGGATTACGCTGGTTTTCTGTGTCGTTGATTTTGGATCTCATGTCTCAGTTTGGTGAGCATTTGGCAGCACATGTCAGCTGTAATTGTTGATCCATGTTCCATGATGTCAACCAAAATGACACCCTTTCATCCAAAAAAACGGTAGTCAACTTTTTTGACTTCAGTACGAAGATTGCTTAAACTTTTTCGGTTTTGGGGAACTTGAATGGCACCACTACGTTGACTGTTGTTTCGATTCTACGTTGGTGTAGGCGACACATATTGTTGCCCGTAACAATGTGGGAAAACATATCATCTCTATCTTGTCGATAGCGGTCCAAAAACACTCATCCATTGCACATTCTTTGTTCTCTGTGTTGGTCAGTGAGCATTTTTGGTACCCACCTTACATACAATTTGTGATATCCATGCTTTTCTGTGACAATCATGTAGGTAGAGGTGCATCCAGCATGTGGAAATTCATCAGCCAGAGCACTAATCGTCAATCGCCAACCACATCACAGTTTTTGGTTCACTTGTTCAACAATTTTGTCGGTCTGAATACTGGGCCTGCCACTCTGCTCTTTGTTATGCACATTTGTAGCCATTTTTAAAGTCTCATCACCATTGTCTAGCCTTTCCTTCACTCATTACTGTAGGTCCATACACTAGGCACAACTCCCAATGAATTTCAGTAGCTAAAGATCCTTTTGCACAAAGAAATCGAATCACAGCACACACTTAACAACTGGTGGGAGAAATGACTGTCACGGACATTGCGATTTGCATTCACCAGCAGGCAAACGACTACTTGATCAAAACAACAAGTGCACTGGCTTCGTAAATAGCCGATACATGGCCCTGCATGCGTGAAACTGTGTTCAGATCTGCTCATATTTAAATATAAGCTGATGGCCCTTAGTTTATGAATATGTCTCATATATATATATATATATATATATATATATATATATGGTGCTATTTGTTTTTTTTTTAAAAAGGTGTTTGGTGAAAAGGATGCAGATGGATTCTACTGGGGTGAGTGTAGAGGCCGAAGAGGATTTGTTCCACATAACATGGTCGTTGAAGTACAGGTCAGTTAGGAATTTTTTTTAATATACAGGGAAATGTTGGTGTATGAAATAAGGCTTATATTTCTGTTCATCACTGGCTTTTAAGTCAGATTATTTTCTATTGCTGTAAGCATAGTTAATTACATCTGCTGGATAGGTTAAAACTTTTTGGATAAATGTCATAGTATATAACGATGCCAAGTAACTTAACATTCTTACTATAAATAACTAAATTAATAGCATTTTAAAAAAATTATTGATGTTAGTAGTAAATTACACCTGTGGTCCTAGGAAAGTTGATACACTTGATGAAAATGCTGGTTTCTGGATCATCAGCTGGACTCAGGTTTGATTCCCATTAAATGTCTGACATTTTCATACTATTCTATCCATCTCATCTTTCTTGTTAAAATTTATGTGAGCATGGCTAAGATTGTGATAACAAAAAAAAAGTTACAGCAATCAGTGGAAGTCTCTCTATAGATTGATAGTTTCCATCTTGCACTCTCTTCTTTCCCTATTCTTTATTTATAAGTGAGATAAGAATTATGACCTCACTACTCTTTCCCCATTTGCGATGTTGTACTAGCACCTTCTAATAGTTTTTTTGTTTAGTATGATTTATTTACCTCTAATAACTAAATTATAAATAAACAAAATTTTAAACAATTTAGTTTAGCAGAGAAATAATTTTAATTTCTCTGCAAGTGATTTCAATTATTGAAAATTCTGAAATAGTTAATTACAAATCTATGAAGTTTTTTATGTCTCAGTCTATTTCTTATACCTAGTCTAGAAATTTTTAACTAAAAATTCAATTTCTCGTGTTTAGTAAAGTATCTCCAGATTTTGTAATTTCTGATAATTTCCAAAGCTGTCAAATATCACTTAAAGGGTTGTGATATGAGATCATTATAAAGATCATCATGACAAATATGAATGCCATTCTGAAACAAGACTTGCAAAAATGCATTTTACAAAAACATTTTTTTATAAAAGCTCTGGGACAAGTATGTTGAGTTGTAAAGTCATAACTTGAAGATTAAAAGTTAAAAATTAATATGTGAAATTTTTGTTTATATTTTCAGCTCAAATACACTTTGAACAATCCTCATAGAATCAGGAACAGTTATTATTAAACGTGGTATGACTGATGAAAAACAAATAATACGGTTAAAAACCTTATCAGATCTTTTACAACTAAATAATGTTTTAATAAATGAATGAAAATAATCGGAATAAAAAATAAACATTATATAAAATCTTGTAAAACATTGAATATATTAGAATCTTGGGCTATTTGAGGTAATTTGAAAGCAGAATGGGAGCCATAAATATAAAGTATTTTAGATAAAAATAAGAAGAAATAGAGTAAATTATATTAATATCAGAGAGAAACTGCAATAACTGGCAATAATTTAACGGCAGAACTTAAGGAGAGAGCCTAAGAAGAAATTCTTAAAATAAGTAGAGAAATATCTTTAAAATAAGGCCAGAAGTGGTAAAAACTATTGGAAGACCAAGAACAAAAGGGAACATTAGAACATGATGAAAAATGCTGGTTTAGGCTGAAATGAGTACAAAAGTTTCACTAACAGCCCAACACTGCAAGGATGATGAGACTGATAAAGAAAAATTAAAATATTTTACGGAATTTTTTAAAGCTCGAAGGGGACAATTTCACTTGTAATTCATAAACAAGATAGTAATGTTTTTCTTCACTGAAGGTAAATTATTTGTAATAAAAAGGTACTCTCGATGATGAAAAATTTTTTTCTATTATTTGACGATTTTAGATAGATTATTAATCTTGTGACTAACAGTATTGGTAGTATAATACTAATTTTCTAAACTATAATCTTATGATTAATTGATGTGTAGAAAATTATTACTTTAGAGGTATAAGCTTGTGTTTTATTCTTAGATAAAATGCTTTGATTTCAAAAAGAATAAATTCATAAAAACCACTTTGACCATATTTGTTTTAATGACTACCACTCGGGGATTAATCATTTTGTTAAAAAAATGATGTAAATAACAACAATTAAAATGAAATTATTGAATATAACGAATCTGTGGAATTGGCTTCCAGAAGATCTTGTCATGGTTCCTTGCGGTGGAGTTACAGGCAACAAAAGTTATAGTGACATGCATATATTGTGATAAAGCAGCCATGCTTGTAACTTTGTAGAAGTTTTTTAGAATCATAATTCTGCATATTTTGTTGGATTTAAAAAAAAAAATTATGTGAATGAGGGTAAAAATTTCCATTCGTCAGATTAAGGATGTTTGTGGTGGAAATGGACGAAATATAATGATAAATTAATTTACTCTTTATTTATCTTTTATGTTTTTTTTTGTTATGCCATTGCAGCAAGGCGTTGAGGGAGGTGGCCCAGTAGGACGTAGTCGTGATCGTTGGGGGGATATCTATGCGAATATGCCTGTTAAGAAGATGATTGCTATGTATGACTATGATCCACAAGAATTGTCTCCAAATGTGGATGCGGAGGTGAGTGGTGCTCTGATGGTTTTTCTGTTCATTAGGTAATTTCATTTCATACGTTTTAGACAAGTTTACTTACAACATTTTATGTAGTATTTATCACTAATATAGTTAACACTGATTTTCCCAGTTTTAATATTTTATCCTTGCCTTTCAAAAATTTAAAGTTTTATATATCTTTTAGTAGTGAGTATAAAATTGTTGGATTTTTTTATATCTTATCATTCATGCAGCTTGCAGTAAATAATTAACATTAATTGACGGTGCTCTATATATATATATATATATATATATATGTATTTATTTGTGTGTGCGTGCATGTATGTATGTATTTTACTGAGGTAATGTCTTCTTTGTTTTAGTTTCATTCATGATATTTGTATCAGCTTTTTGGTGTGACTTTTTTCAATTATAGTTATGAGAGCAATTGGTTTCAGTTTTCCTTATGCTTAGTTAGTAAGGGTATTTTGAGTTCATGTAAACTTTTTTAGTACTTTTTTTTATTGTTTTGAATCTTTTTAAATATAACCTTTTAAATTTTAATTAGCCGTTTCTATGCACTAACAATCCACTAACTGAAAATCAATAGCAAAATTTTTTTGCGGTACAGTTTAGAAATCTAATGAACCCTTGTAATATTTTCAGTCATTTGGTTGACTATGCTCTTTATTTTGATGTCATTAGTTCTGGAGTAGATAATTTTGTTTTCAGAATTCCCTAATTATCTTTTCTATGTAAGCAATTTGTTACAAATAATTTCTTTTTTAAATAGAAATTTAATGCTTTTTAATTTATACATTTTATTAAAATTTCTCTTTACTATATAAAATATGTAAGATATTAACTTTTTACCTGCTTCCTTGAAGATTGTTTTTTAGTCTAATACAACATTTATTTCTCTTTTTTTCCAAGTATTAAAATGCTAAAAATAACAAAACAAATAATTTTTATACAAATATTTAAAGAGATCTTGGGACAAATATTGCATTTGAAATAGAAGGTTTTTATCAAAAAATCAGTTCTTTCCATTTATAATTTCATATTACAGAAAAGTTTCTAAGTTCATGCATAGCTGACTGATAAAATTATGTTTAACAAAAGGATAGAAACATATATCAAGAAATGATGTAAGGGTTTTTTTTCAATTATATAAGTAATATTTTTTTCAATCCAAGGCATTTATTAGACCAAAGGAATTGATACATGAATGAAAAACAAAACCATCTCTTTTGGCTTGTGTTGAAAGTAATGGATACTATTAAATGAAAGAGTGCCTTTCAATTATAAAGTAAAATTATGGAATAGTTCATAAAATTCTTAAGAATACAAGAGTATTCAAAGAGATCATTAATTCTGTGACGCTTAGTGTTTATTATTGTCTCCAATTTTCACTTGCAATGGGTTAAAGAATGTGGAATGTATAAATTATGTAGGGTTCTCTTAACATGTCATATACTTGTAATAATAATAATTTGCTTTTTTTGGGCAGAAGGTGGAAATGCATTTACACACGGAGTGTCGGGCTCCCACTGGTGGTCTTATCCAACCGCTGTCAGCAGACTACCAACTAAAATCATCCCCCTTTCTACCAGGATTCAACCCGGGACTGTTTTACACATTACTTCTAGCTGAGTCCTCCTATCCTAGCCTGAGAAGGCTGCTACCTAATTTTCACCTCGTTCAGGACTATCCAGGTCGCCGTTCTTGGTCCTGAGAATGATCCCGAAGAGTCGGGCCACAGTCTCCCAGCTACTCAGGACATGGAACATTATCGCAACCACGTTATGGGGGGCTCATTACTCCGAGATCCGCCGCTAGTATCCCCCGATTTGCCACCCACCAAGCACATTTGAAAAAGTTATGATCGGCGTCATCCCGTACATCGGGGCAATGAAGGCAATCGGTGACGGTGCTTTCCGTATGGCATGGAGATAAGTGCAGAAGTACCCGTGACCATTTAAAAACTGGGTCATGTAGTACTCCACTTCTCCATACCACCGCTCTGTTCACAATCTGACAAGAGGGATAAGCCTTGCGGTCCATCGTCCTCTGGTCTTATGGTCCCAGGGCTCTTGCCAGGCGAGGAACATGCGAGTCCGTTCCTCCTCGGCGATGGTCTCCCGGTCTTAGCACGCCCGTCGCCTTCTGTAGAACGCCTGGCGCTCCTTTGTCAAAAGAGCAATGGGTATAACGCCGGCGACCACCAAAACGGCAGGTCGGAAACGATCCGATACGCGTAAGCGACTCATAAGGCCACGGTGCGTTGCACTGGGCGAACCGCTTCCGGTTTCTCTCGAATCTTAACGCCTGGGCCCACACTTCGGCCTCGTATAACAGAACGGAATGGACCGTGGACGTCAGCAGTCGCCGTCTGCTGGCCTTCGGTCCACCGAAATTCGCCATGGGCCGACTGAGAGCGGTTATGGCTCTCGCGGCTTTGTCAGCTAGCTTTCCGAAACTGCTCAGCAAAGCTGAGTTTCCGATCTGTCATCATATCGAGATACTTTGCGGGCGGCTTGTTCTCGACAAACTCATCCCCAACCCGCAGGAGGAAGAGAAGGATGTCAATACACTTCTTCGTTAGAACCATGATCTCCGTTTTGCTTAATGTTAGTGACAATCTATGGTCCTCCAGCCAGGCGCTGACTGTGCACAGCTCGGCTTGTTGGTCGTGCTCCATGTCGCAATCTGTAACAAGTAGCGTAACGTTGTTAGCGTACCGAATCAAGGCTGACTTTTCAGGCATCTCCAGCCTCAGAAAACCGTCGTAAACGACATTTCAAAGATCGGGGCCGAGAATCGATCCCTGTGCCACACCCGACGTGATCACAGTTCCTGGTTCCTCAGGTATGCGTGCACAATTCTGAAAAGTTATCAAGGCACGAGGAACGAATGCTCTAGGGCCCGAAGCATATTGCTCCATAGTGCAGAGTTGAACGCGTTTTTCACGTCCAATGTAACAAGAAGGACCACACGGCGATAAAAATGTTATGAGGTAAGCATAGGGGAGCTGGGGAGGTATGTTCAATACCTTCCCAGCTATGTCAAGCATATACAATGGGTGGTAGAAGAACGGCGACTGCGGGTCTTCTTTACCCTTGAGTATCAGCATAAGAAGTGTGGTCTTCCATTTGGCGCTGAAGGCCCCCCTGCCTTCAAACATGCATTGTACATCTCTAGAAGCAGACAGACCCTACAGCGCTCCACCAGTTTGAGAACCTCGCCTGGTATGCCGTCGGGACCAGCGGCTTTCCGACCTTCAGTGACTGCAGGACTCCTTCCAGCTCCTCCTTTGAGAAGGTGGGCAGTCGCCCAAGTCACCGCTCGGCAAGAATCAAAAGAGACTAAACCGGGGCCTTAACGATATGCCCCGCTTTAGCCTCATCCAATAGAACTGATGACTGCGAGACCCTCAGTCACCAAGTTACTATCTTGTTACCCAGCTCCCAAGGGTTTGTGTCCATGCAGACTATTATTATTAATAATAATAATAATGCCCCAGACAATCCCAACCCACGTCCATGCTGTGCAGTGACATTTACGCACACGTCTGGGGCGGGCAACGACATGGTATGTCAGTGCTTTCGCTTACGTTGGCCAATGGGGTAATGGTTCTGCTCTGGAGCTCCCTGTGGAGTACGGCATTGGTGGTCTTAAGCTGTCTGAACTGGTTGCAGTTGTGCTTCTCAGTTTCGCTGTTTACAGTGGTGACAAGAGGCATGACCGTGGTGTGTTTTTGCCGACGCTGAGCGGATTACAGAAGGGGAGTGATCATCCTTCTTCTCGGTTGTGGATCTGGATTGAGGGTGGGCTGCTGTGAGCTTGGTCTGCCAAAGTCTTGCGCTGTTTAGTGTAAGTCAGTTACTTTGGCCCTTGGCAGAGATTGTTCTATGGGTAAGGGTATCAGAGTCCTTACTGCTACGTGCAAGCCCTGGAATGTTGGTATCATGGGTAAGGCAGTACCTGACTCCCCGGCTCAAGTTAAATTTGAGGGAGGCAGCAGACTGGGGGAACCCAGGCAGGATGAATGATCTAGGGCATACCTAACCATCTCTCTGCTCGCACTTTGTGACATACTGACTGGCAAAACTACTGATTAAAATCATTCAACTTTTATAACTTCCATCGCAGAGGTACCTCCTTCTTCGGAAGCAAAGAGAAGGAAAAGTGTTGAGTTTGGTGACAAAGAAGCATGTACAGTTTTGGAATAGAAGGATCGAACCAATTTTTGACCGAAGAGTGGCGGACCAATTACTAAATATCTGTAATCAAGAAAAAAAAGGCAACTTTTTGAAGATTAGCCCTTTCATGATAGCTTGAGGCATCACGGAAGCAGCTGGAGAACCTGTTAAAGAAACAAGAAAGACTGTGACAGGATTATTTGTTGAGACCGTCAATGACCTACAGTTGTTACTCAAGGCTAAGAAGATGGGACTCATTGACATTGAAATTGTTCTACATAGTAGTTTAAATACTTCCAAGGGTGTTGTTATGTGCAGGGATCTGCTAAATTACACAGAAGAGGAAATTGTTGAAGAGCTTCATCCACAAGGAGTCATTGCATGTTGAAGTGATGCAACACACAAACACGCAGAAACACACAATTTAATGGAGAAGTAGTACCCTCTGTGTCGCATGTTCTGACGTTCAATTGACCTAAGTGTCCGGAGAAGGTAACTGGTTTTCATCGATTGGATGTTCGTCCATTCATCCCAACTCTGTTGTGGTGTTTTGGGTGCCAGAAATTAGGATGCATAGCAGCGTGATGTACAAGAAAACACATCTGTGTGTGTAGTAAGCCTTTGCACCCTAAGTGCAGGGACCCACCTGTGTGTGTTTGTCAAATTGCCATGGACACCATTCAGCAAGATCGCGTCCAGGAAGGGAAGGCTGTGCAGAAGGTCAGCTACTATGTTGTGAAGAAAATTGTGACTAGTAGATCACTGAAGACTACATCCTATGCTCAGGTTGCTGCAACCCCAGCAGCTCCTGCAGCCCCTTAAAAACAGAAGATGTGTTATCTGAACTGGCAACAGCATTAGTCAAGATGATTGAACGCATCATTAACGAGAAATTAAAAACATCAGTTAAAGAAACCAGTGGTAAACTGCTGCAGAAGGTAGCAAATGTTACTGAAACGAAAATTTCTTCTCCACAAAGGATTGGGCCTTCGACCAGTTTTAACATGAAGGTCAAGGATACAGAAGCTAAATTGCCGAAGAAACCTAAAAAAATGTACATCTGGTGAACGTTGAAGCATATAAAATCCTCACAAAGGGAATTGAGATGACTGAAATAAAGTTACTAGAAAAGAGGACTTTGAAAGTCCAATGATGGATTCCTTAAAGGCCTTTAAATGAGAAGGTGGGTACTTCACATATCCAACAAAACTTTAGCGGGGAATGTTTCAAGTCTTGACTCAGATACGCTGTTGACCACACAATCGGGCCCTTTACACCCTTGTCATGTTGTGTTTCTTTAGTTTTAATATCCCCTCGACAAGTCTTTTTTGGATGAGCTTTCATGATGCAACTAGTTTTTAGATTATGTAGCTAGTGATTTTATAAGGGATGGAATGAAATTTTTCTTTATTTTGATGTGGAAGGGGCTAATGACCACAGTAGTCGATGCTCCTAAAACTTGAAGAAAAAATAATCATAATCATAATGTCCCAGACAAATCCAACCCCACGTCTGAGCAATAACATATACGCACATGTCTGGGGCGAGCAACGATATTGAACTTCGGTACTTTCACTTATATCGGCCAATGAGGCAATGCTCTTGCTCAGGAGCTCCGTTGTGGAGTTCGGATTGGCAGTCCCGAGCTGGCTGCGGTTGTGCTTCTTGGTTTTGCATATTGGGTTGGGAGGCATGACCATGATCTGTTTTGCCAACGCTGGTTGGAGTGCGGATGTGGAGTAAACCCTTTTCCCGGTTGTGGAGCCGGGTTTTGGGTGGGTTGCTGTGAGCTTAGCTCTGCTGAAGTCTTGCACCGTCCAGTGTCAGTCAACCTCTTCGGCCCTTGACAGGGTAAAGCGTACCTGACTCCCCGGCCAACATTAAATTTGAGGGAGGTGGCTGACTGGGGAACCTAGGCAGCAGAATGATCCCGGGCAAACCCAACTGTCTCTCCTTTGCATCATATGACAAATTGACTGATGACACTACAGGCTATGGATACGTCTACTTCCACACCTTCCGTAACATAGGGTCCATGCAAAAACCCTTGTCCTGGAGAGCCACTGTCTTCAAAGGCGAAGAGGAGAAGAGTGTAGAATTTTTGAACATTGAGAAGAGGATTGAATCAAGTTTTGACCAAAAGGCGAAGAAGTGATATTAAAATATTTTGTTATCAAAAGAAGTGAAGGAGATTTTAGCAAAATAAGTACTTTTGTGTTAGCCCGTGGCATCACGGAAGCTGCTGGAGGACAGTTAAAGGATGTAAGGAAGACTGCAGTAGGATTGTTCATTAAAACTGTCATGATTTACAATCACTGTGGCCGCTGATGGAGAAGAAGACTGGACTATTAGATATTGAAGTTTCACCACACGGGACTACACTGCAGGGTGTAGTTGTGTGCAGAGACTTACTGAACTGCACCGAAGAGGAAATCATCAAGAAACTGAATGAACAAGAATAGCTTGTCCATGTTTGAACACCCGACGCAATGGAGATGTTGTACCCTCCGCGTTACACGTATTGACATTTAACAAGCCAAAGTGCTCAGTAAAGCTAAAGGTTGGCTTTCACACACTAGACGTCCATCCATTAATTCGGACTTCGTTGCGATGCTTTGGATGTCAGAAGTTTGGATACACAGCAGCATATTACACTAGGAAACAGATCTGTGTTTGTGGTGGACCGCTCCATCCTGATGACCCGTGCAGGGATCCAACTGTCTGCATCACTTGTCATGGAAATCATTCAGCAATTTCTAGAAATTGTCCAATGTATAAAGAAGAGGTAGTAATCCAAGAGATTAAAACCACTCAAAAGATGAGCTACTTCAAAGCAAAGAAAATTTTCAAAAATAGATTGCTGAAGGTTGTGTTATACGCACAGGCTGCATCAACTCCTACATCTTCTTTCAAAACAAAGGATGTGACTGCAGAACTGGGATCAGTGTTAATAGGTATGTTTGAACGTATCATGTACAACAAACGTGGAAATCTTTCAACCAGAGTAGATAGCCCAAAATGGGAGAAGGAAACAGCAGCTGTCAAACAAAAGAGTCTCCTATGAGGAATGGTTCATTCCTCATAGCCTTAGCACTTCCTCTTGCCTTAGCACTGGTCAAAGGTTCTTTGACCAGTGCTAAGGCAAAGGACAGTGAATGCAGAACAGAGAAGAAGCCTGAAGCTGAAATTATAAAAATCTTCATACAGGGAACAGAGAAAATAGAGGTAAAATTAGAAAAAGAGGACTTAGTAAAATCAAAAATGGAGTCCCAAAATCACAGAGGCCCTTAAGTGAGAGGGCAAGGAGTTCTAACAGCCACAAGCATTAGCAGGGAGTGCATCAAGTCTCGACTCTGATGCACTACTGATCGCTCCATCAGAGCTGGTATCATCTGATGCCAGCAGCAAGGGATCCTCTGTGGTTTACTGTGAAGGATCAGATGATTCCATCTCCGAGGCCTCAGATATATTGGAATTTGACATTGAGGCCTTTAAGAAGATGGAAAAGCAAAGCAAAAATGATAGCCTAAGGGAAAACCTAGACAATAGAGTTTATAAGAGATTGTTTTTTGAAGAATTATTCTAATAAAAAGTGTATCTTTTAATTTTTGTACGGCGAAGTGTTCTTTGATAATTTTTTGAACACCTTTTATTAGAACTGATTTGTGTGTTATTATGTGGTAAGGGCCCTTTACATCCTTGTCGTCTTGTGTTTACGAGTTTTTTCATTGTGTGTTTTAGTTTTTATGTCAGTGAAGTGTTTTTTGATAGTTATGACTAAATTTTGTAAGAAATGGTTAGAATGTTTATAAATGTCAAGGGCCTTTGCACCCTTGTTATGTTGTGTTTTCAGAGTTTTAATATCCATTGACAGATATATATTTAGTTGAAATTTTTGACAAGACTTGTCTCTGACTATGTCGATAGTGCTTTTATAGGGAGGAAAAGGGATTTTTTTTTATCTGGGAAGAAGCTAATGACCACAGCAGTCGGTGCCTCTAAAACTTAAAAGAAAAACATAATATAAGATGTAGAACAAAAGTTCTAGATTTCTAGAATTCTATTAAAAAAATACATTATTTTAAACATTTGAATAAAATATTAATTACTATTTGTGCAAAACAGTACAATAATTTTGTATAAATGGTTTAATAATTTGTTAGTCAAGTTCTACATGAAAAAATGTCACTTTGAAAAGAGCATAGCCTGGTAAGTTAACTAAATGTACTGTTTCCAGAAATACCAATAAGAGGTCCCGTATTATGTTTAATATGGAAAATGAAGACTGAAGTAATTTCTCATGGCTTCTTTGGGCCAAATATACTGCTGTACCTAGGTATGTAAAGCCCACCAAATGCAAACGATATTCAGTCGAGCAAGTGTCACTTTCATTATGTACCATAATGAATAATTGTATGCTAATCATAATTACTCTCAGAAAAAGCAATTCTAACTGGTATCTCTTAGACCTCAGGAGTTTTACATGTAAGAAAGGCTAATCCAGATAGTATAAAGTAACCCACCGGGTTGGTCTAGTGGTTAACGCGTCTTCCCAAATAAGCTGATTTGGAAGTCGAGAGTTACAGCGTTCAAATCCTAGTAAAGCCAGTTATTTTTACATGGATTTGAATACTAGATCGTGGATACCTGTGTTCTTTGATGGTTGGGTTTCAATTAATCACACATCTCAGGAATGGTCGAACTGAGAATGTACAAGACTACACTTCATTTACATTCATATATATATCATCCTCGTTCATTCTCTGAAGAATTATCTAAACCGTAGTTACCGGAGGCTAAACAGGGAAAAAGAGGGAGAGAGAGATAGTATAAAGTAACAAACAATATATAATACTTGGGTAAGTAAGATACAAGAACTTGTATCAGAGTAAAAACAGAATTATACAAAATCAATGATTACGTACTTGTATAATCAGTTTATAAATAAGAAGAAAATCTTACCATAAATCACTTTGTGATGATTGATATATTTAATTTTGATTAACTTTTATTTTTATATGTATGTTCATTTTATGCAGTTATTAAGATTACATATTCAGTAATACAGAAAATCATCTGCAATAACTATTTTTTTACTCTGTACTTGATTTACCCATCATATTTAGAGAGAAAGAGATCATAACAATCAATAATAATATTGGTATAAACTTTATCAATATTTCACTTTTTTGATTTATTTTTACAATTTTAGAACATCAGCAAATTGTTCTTACACAAGCAAAAACTCATTCCTTTAATCCTAGAATTTCAGTAACATTTTTATTGATACTTAATAAAATATTGAGAAATTTTTTCTCCTGTTGCATTAGATGTATTTAAAATAAAGCTGTATTGTTTCTGATGTAAGGTTTTTCTATTTCATATGATTTGATCAGTACTTAAGTTCAATCTAAAATGCTGGTATAAAAGAAAAACTATTATTTGATTATAAAAACTCGGTCTTTTAAAAAGAATGAGCAATGAGCAATGCTAAAAGGTTATTGAAAACAGCAAAGAGAGATCATCAAGACAATTTAAACTAAATATTTATGACTAAATGTGAATTTTAATAATTAAATAATCTTCATCACATCATCAGTATATACAAAGGGATTAGGAAAAGTAAATATATGTTTAAATTCAAAAATAGAATAACAGAAAAATAAATATAAAAAATGAAAAAAGTGTGTAACTAACAAAAATCAAATTAAAACTCAAATTAAAGTGTTTTTGTTTATGTCAGCTGGCGATTATTACAGTTTTAAAACATAAATTTTTGTAATAACAAATCAAACTGAATTTTATAAAAAACCACTGTTAATAATTTATTTTAAAAACTTTTCAGCCATCATTGTCACCATTTTCGGAGACTGGTGCTGCTGTACTGACCATGGTGTCAACGATGGAAAGTATGCTGGATTTGAATTCGACTTATTCATTTAGTATATCATTGTTGTGTGTTTATATAAAGTATGTCCAAGGTGATCCAGACATGTTTCGTGGTACCCTTTTTTTGAAATTGAGATATTAACTATCTTTCCAACAATTCTAAATAAGAATAACATTCACATACTCTTCAAAAAAATATGTTCTGAACAAATATTGCGAGGTCATCCTAGCCCATATCATGACATGATGGATTCCTTTCTGACTAATGCACAAAATGAAGATTCTACTTAACCCAGCAAACCACATTCCTGGGTTTTTAACTGTAATAAATTGCATATTCATCATAAAATAACATTCTTGTGTGGGACACTGCAATTGGAATCATTCTATAAGCACTACAAATCTTTAATACACTGTTCCATATCTCCATCCAATTATTCATTCAGAAAAGTTGGTCAGAATGATTTCATATTTAAGTCTTTTTTAGACATTTCAAATAGTTCAAATTTAACATATTTTTAAACATCAATGAAAATGCACGTCTGTTGAGCTGAAGAGAAAAAACCATCACCACCAAAAATAACATCAGTCGGTATGAGTGTGAGAAGAACAGCAGCACCTTCATTGAAGATGGTCTCAAAGATGACTGAAAAGAAGTTTTAAAGTAAGTTATTAAAAGCATTTTATCATAAAATTCAGTACAGTTTGTTGTCAGAAACATTTGAGGTTTAAAATTGGAAAAAATAAAGCGCAACCTCACTGTAAACGATCCAAGTTGAAATAAAATGGAGGTCAGTTTATAATGTAGTTCTTACCACTTAAAACCCTCTTGCCTTTATTCCCTAAATTGTTTAATTAATAAATGCTTTTCCTGTTAAAAGGTTTAGTTTGATGTATACCATTTCCAAGGACAGAGGACAATTCTTCAGACATAGCCACAGTTTCGTTAAGATGTTTTTTTGTGAAATTTTTTTACCTTTTATTATTCAAAGGGAAATGTGCAATTTTTGTCTCATTTTGTTTGTTCCATCTTATCTGATATGCAGAATAAAGTGGTTTTAGCATTTTTAATAATTTTGTTATCTTTAATATTCATTCTGAATTGTTTTTCAATTAAAACCATTGAATTCAAATAGATCTTTGATTAAATCCATTCCTTTATAATAAGACCGATTCCAGACCAAGCAGCACCCTACTTGCTTTAAATAAATGTTGCATTGAAAACTGCCATCTTACATTAAATATGATTAAAAAATAATCATTGTTGATACATCTATCATTCTACATCTATAAACTTTGCTTCAGTCCTTAAAAATACTGAAGATCAAACTAAACCTATTGAAAGAGCAGATATCTATTTACATTATAAGCAAAGGCCAGAGAAATAGGTTATGGCCCAACATTGCCTAAAGAAGCTTTCATAAAATGATTTATTTAGAAACAAGAAAAGTCTGTAATGAACAAGAATTGATAGAAAACTTACTTTTTTAAAAATTATGGAGAAATTCTATAATCAAATTGCAGTAGGAAATACATTTTTAACAGCCTTTTAAGAATTTAATGTTTTTTTAAAAAATTGGTGGAAGTTTTTCCGTCAAAAGGATATTTTTCAATTAAAATCACATGTCTAAATTTTGTTTAAGATACGGCATATTTCTATGATGGTTGGAATTTTCTTGTTATCTGTCTAGTGAGACAAACTTTTATCCTTTCTTTCATAAGGTGAGTCAAACAGAGTGTGGAGGTCAGTCCCAGAGATGATTTTAACTGCTACGAGCTTTATTGTAAGCTTATCTTTTACTTTCTATTTTGACTTTCACAGTGAGATGTATTATTTTTTTAGAATTCGAAATTTTTATTTTGTATGAAGATTGGTAGAAATTTTGTTTTATTTAAATATTTTAATTGCTTGTTTAAATATTTGTTCTTATTTAAATAATGATTTAAATTGCTTTAATTTAACTATTAAATTTCAATTATTAAAATTAAATTCTATTGTTAATTTTAAAAATTAAGATATTAAAGTTAACAATTAAAAATGAATTAATTGTACTTTTAATTGATATATAATTATTATTAGTGACATATGTTAATTAGTTAATGTTTTTTTTGTATTTATATAGTTTATTACTAATTCCTTTCTAATGTTGATTATTTAGCAATCAAAATGCACATTTGTTTTAAATGTTTACTACTTTTCAACAGTTCTTGAGATTTCTCTTTGTTATTATTATTTTGTTTAAGTCATTTTCTGTCAGTGGAATAGTGTTTATAAAAAGAAATTTTTTCACTTCGTAGAATATCTATGTTAACTAATAGGTGTTTTTTATTACTAAAAAAACAATTATACTATAGGCATTAAATTATAATCCACATATTATTTATGGATGCACTTCTGTGTTTTAATTTAAATAAGTATTTTACTAGAATATGTGAAGAAATATTATTTTTTTATTTGGTACATTTAAGCCGTATAGTTTATTTCAATAACAAAGTATTCTTATCAACAATGATAATAATTTTGCTTTTAACCCATATACTATTGATGTATAATCATCAAAAGAGGATATTTTACATCATGGATTCAAAGATTAGATTCGGATTTAAATTAAAGCACAAACTAGTCACTAGTGGTTAGTTACTGTACTAGTATATCTTCTTTATACAACTGCCCAATAATAAATGTCATTAGCATGCATTTACTAATTCAAGAGACGTTGTAAATATTGCAGAAATATTCTGTAGTAAGGAACGCAATTTACTGTCTCAATATATATATATATATATATATATATATATATATTGTTTTAGAAGGAGTTGTCCAAATATTTTACTTTACTGACATATTTATTCCATAAAGTGAAACTATTCCTTTATCTGACATTTAAAAATTTCTATATTTTTTAAATACACACAGGTGTGGTTTTGTATTAGAATATGCATAGTTCAATTGTAACCTTATTAGCAAAGTAATCAATTAAGCAAACTGTGCTTTATGTATTCTCATCTTCAGTTACACGGTGTTTTGAATATTGTTTTTTAATGATATGTAAATCACATTTATTTTTTTATTTTTCATTTTCAGAGTGATTATTAGAATGTTTTGTTTATTTCCTTTACTTTATTATTTAAAAGAAAAAAAAAAAACCGATAAAAGTCACAACAACCATAAAAATTAGACAGGCCTGATCAGAATCATTGCGCTTTTTTCACATTTTTATTTCCATACAGTTTGAAGAAAATGAAGGTCTAGTGCGTTATGAATACACTGCAGGTGGAGTTATCGTTCAACACGGGGAACATCATCTACGTCTACGGTGAGATGGATGATGATGGTTTCTACATGGGTGAACTGGATGGAGTCCGAGGCCTTGTCCCATCTAACTTTCTGACTGAGGCGCCTCCTGACTACAATAATGGTGCTGGACCTCCCATAAGAGGACCACCTCCTTCAAGAGCACCAGGTCGTGGTGTTCCAGGGGATCGCGGTTATGGTCCTGGTGCTAGAGGTCCACCTTTACCGCCTCGAGATGCTGTGCAGCCAAGAATGGATGCTCGAGGAGATAGGAGAAAAGGTAAAACAACTGTATTATTAAAGTTATCATAACTATAACATTTTTACTTATAAAAGACAAGAGAATTTTAATTGCAGTGTATACATTGTGTTCTGTTATTTTTTTCTATATTTTTGTTTCTATGTTTTTATGTGAATGAATGTATCTAATATCAAAACGTAAGGGATTAACTCACCTAGTATTTTACTTTTGTAATTAATAACGAAGTACATTTTTGGAATAGTTGAACACTGAAAAAAATTTATCAGGTTTATTTTTATAGTAAAGAATATTTTTTGAATTTTCAGTCCTTCATGATATTTTGTCTTGGTTAGAATATTTATCAAAAAAATTTAAAAATTTAGGTGCAGTTTAATAGCATAAATTTTTTTGTCATTGTTCCACACATAAATCTGAAAATGAAGTTCATTTTTTTTTTTGTTTAATATGATCTCTAGTCCTGTTAGTGATTTTTTCTTGATATAAAGGTTGATAGAAAATACTAAATGTTCAAAAATGTTTACATGTAGAACACATAACTTTTACGGTATTCAGTTTCTACATTTTCAGGTTGAAATGAGTAGAAATATATTGAGTATCAGAAGTGAGATGCTAAAAAATCTACTATTCTTTTAGGTTTTTCTACTCTTTAACTTTTCTTATGCAATTTTGTAGACTGTGGTAAGAAAGGTTTTGAAATTAAAAAAATTGGCAAGCAGATTTCTTAGCATTACTTCACAGTTGTAATCAGTAGGTACCCTCTTGTTACCACTTGATCTGGATAGCTGAAGGAACAGTTTTAAGAAAAATTGTTTTCATTTAAGGAAAAGAAGGAAGAGAGAGCCTAACTGCCTAAAAATACAAGTATATGAACAAAAATTTTAAGGTGAAGGTATATTTTTAACCCCTCTGTCTCACTGGGATGTACATCTAACTGGACTTTGAGATCATGCTGAATGATAACATCATAATTCATTTTTATACATTATTAACTATGGTTGGGACAATTTTTGTTTTAATGCAATTACTTTTAAAATGTTTTGTGTGGTAACACTTTTTCGTAAGAACAACATATTAATTAATCATGTATATAAAAAATGTATGTAGATTTGTATCATCATTTTTCAAAATTGTGAAGTTTTAATTTAGAAATTACATTTAATAATTTATTTTATTCAAATAAAAAACTTTTACATTATATTCATTGCATTTCTGATCAGACATTTCATTGATAAAGATAATGAGATCTTAAAATGTTTGCATTTTTTTGAATTCATGAAAATATCCTTGTTAACAGCTTGTGGTATCCTCATAATTTTAAATCTAATGATGATATTGCAATACATTTTTTTAATTTTATTATATATTATTCATATAATGAAATATGAAGATTACTAAATTTGAAGAGCATTAATTAGGTTTAGGTTAATACAATTAAATTTGTTAACAGTTAAAATATATGTGGAACTAAAATAAACAATTGATCTATAAGATTGCCGCTGGTATTACAATTTATGTGAAAAAGTGACTGATGTTTTATCCCTCAATCAAAAAACTCAAATTAATTGTTGATGAATAATTTGTATCTTTATAATTTCCATTTTGAAGGGGTTTTTAATAAATTATTCTAATATTTCAAAGAAATTTCACAGTTTCTTTAGTTTTATTTTTATTATTTGGAACTAAACTTCTTGTCTATATTTCAAAGAACAATTTTCCTTTTGACTGTCAGGTGATTTTCTTCATACTTAACAATGTTCAGTATTTTATTCTAGTAGACAAGTAACTATAGTATTGTTTTGTTTCATTCTTTTTCAAGTTTAAATATGTCAATATAATGAATTTTTAATTAATGTATTAGTGCTGAGTATATTGTTCTTTACTGTAGTGAAAATATCGTTTTTAATTTTTTTGATATACTTATTAAAGAAACTTATTTTAGTTCTTATATATTAAGCTTATGTTTTGACTGATGGTCATGTGTAATGAAACAGTTGAATAGTTTTTCAAAATTAAAACTTTTCTATCAGCCTTTTTTGTATTGTTTTTTGATATTTTTATTTTTTGCCTGATTGTGTTATTAATTGTAAAGTACATTGTGTAGTTTTACATGTAAAAATTGCACGTAGACAGACAGACTTATCACTTCCGTAATATTCAGGTAAAAATAAAGAAAAGACTGATATATAATTTTTTAAAAGATTATAAATAGTTGAAATAAAAATATAATTTTATTTAAGTAACAGTCTGAACCAAATTTAATAAGCAACATTTTCAACTTACATCATTATATTTACAGTCGTTCTTTCAGTCATCTTCACTAATTAATTATTGCTGTCTTTCTTCCACTGGTATCAGCTGATGTTATTACAAGTGGTTCTTTTTAGTACGAAAAACACATATTTAGTGTTTGAGTGTTGGATTTGGGTTGTGTTGATTTAATACATCATTGTTAGTTTTTGTTACATACAGTATTTCATGTTTGAGTGTGTTGAGTATGGCCCTTTTTGTGTAGGTAGAGAATGTTAAGGGTGTTGTCAATGTTGACAGTTTTGTGATTTGAATTTATGAGATGACTGGAAAATGCTGATATGTAGCTGTAGAGTACTTTTAAATGTTAAGTGTCTTTGTTTCAAAAGTTCTAACCCAACTGATGCTAGGTTGAAAATAACAGTACCAGTCCCTGAAGTTGGCGAATAAACTGCCTGAAAGTATTATGATGTGAATTTTTCATCATATTTATTTAGTAGATCCAGTTCGGTTTGTCATTTTAAAAATATCACAATTAATTATCGATTAATGGTCCAAATTATTATTTAATTGGTTACTGGTTAATTATTGTCCATAATGGTTAATGGCCAAAAGCATCATAAAAATAATCTGATATGATTCATTTTTATTAACCATCAACTGCCAGCATCTTACAACTTATAATTAACCAATAATAATGCTTAAATTAAAAAAAAAAAATAACTTATTCTGTAAGATATTATTTTTTTAATTATAGAAGTTACTTACACATTCATACATCATTCTAACAAATCTTTTTCAAACAATATATTTACCACTGTATCAAATAAAATAAACAATTAATTTTATAACCACCTGATAGTCAGAATAAAAAGTTAAGAACACTTACCTAACTGTAGCACTTTTGGAGTGACACTCTGCATCCTCAGCAATAAAAAATTTGTGTCAATTTATTGACACAAGTATATACATACTGATGAAATTTATTTAAAATTTTATTTTTATTCTAATTAATGTATAATTTATATTTTTGACTGCTGAAAATGGAATGAAACTCCAATACCGTTACAATTAGGTAAGTGTTCTTGCCTTTTTATTCTGACTGTATCTGGTGTTTAAATATATATATTTAAACATATATATATATATAGCCACCATACCTAAATAGATTAATGTTAATGAATGGTATACATAGAGAACAGCATAAATCTATGACAATGAGCATTTATTAAAGTTATCTTACATCACCTGCCAAATTCTTAAACACATAAATTTATATACTGTACCATGCCATTATTTGTGTTACTCTTCCTACCCAGAAATAAACAGGCAGTTAGTTTTATCTCCTCATTTAATGAACAGTAACAAATTAATGTCTGCTTATTTAGAGTTAAGTTTTGTGCTTGTTTAATTCTACTAAACAAATTTTTTTTAATACTTAAAATATACTCAAAAACCCCTCTTCTGAAAGCTTTTTACAAATAAATGTTGTTAAATTACTAAATAACAACAATAACATTTGAAAAGAATTTGATTTGAACAAACTGTGGTAACTATAGTCAAAAAAGGTAAATAAAAATTTTTAAACACTCTATTTTTATTGAAAACAAAAACAAAAAAGAAAATTATTCTTATATACCAAAAACAAAATAAATGTTTTAATGATAATTCATTTTAATGACTTTTACTAACGTTTAACCTATTCTAAGTAAAAAATTGACTAGATTGCTTAGTTATTTATTTTATATAATAAACAAGAATTAAAATTTCAATAATTTTGGATAAAATGGTTTAAATAAAATAATTTTTAGTAAAGTAGTTAAAAATTCTATATTTTTGATAATTTATTTATTATTACTTATATTTAAACTTCTATTTTTTTATAAAAAGCTAAATTTTTTATTTTTAATATTTCATTTTGGATAAGAAAGGAAAATAATTTTAATTGAAAGATTTCAGTGATTACGCTTAAGAAAACTTTCTCACTATGTAATAAATTCAATGGTTTATCAAAACCTTATGTCATCACATCCTTCCTGGGTTGTTATCACAACATGGTAGCCTGAGGTAATAATTTTTGGCTTATTGTAATATGAGAAAGAAAATCAGTCATGTGTTGTGAGTAGTTTCTCTTAAAGTTTTGAGATTGTAATATTCTTTAATATTCAGTTATTTATAGCACTGTAACTTCCATGTATTTTAAATCTACTGATTAAATTTTTATCATCTTATTTAAAATTCTGAAACTTAAAATACGTGAAAATTCATTTTCATCAAAATTCATTTGTATCTGCAAATTTTATTTGCAGATATAAATAAACATCTACATGTTAGCAGTATAACACTTCTACAATATACTAAACTGATTTGTGATGAAGAATACTCTTGTTTTATATCAGACTTTATTCCAGGATAATCAGCAGAGATTTTTTACAAAAATATTTTGTAGTTGTGATTATCTTTCTTAAAATGCCATAGAATGCTCAATAAATGTTGAGGCATGATTAGTGAATGTACAACTTTTATTTACATTAAATGAGCAATACCAGCAGTAGTACTAAAAAACAAATGAATTTTTTATCAAATATTTTTTCTTTTTTTTGTACATAAAAAAATTAATAATTTCATATTTTTATAGCACCTGAAAATATATCCCCTAGTCATAATTCTTTCATCCTTATTGGAAATAGACATCTTTCTGTAAGATACATATTATCTATGATTGGACACATGAGGTTATTTGGTAGCCTACAAAATAAAATGTCATGCTCATCAACTGTATTACACTGTCCTCAAAGTACTATTTTACAAGCACAATGAGTCATGTATTTTGTAAATAAAACAAAGAGTTAAGTTCATCTCAGTAACTTATACAACTAAAAAAAAAATTAATTAAAAACATATTAACTTCACTGAAAAATAATGAATGATTTAAACTGCAATTCAACTGAATAAAAACTAAATGTGTTGGTACATTTACTTGTGGAAAATTCTGTACTGAAATTATACACTGTATATCAGTATTGTTGTGTACCTTAGGATTCCATTATTTTTCTGGTGTTTCTCATTTTCTTGGAAAGAAAATGTCTTTACATGGACTAATTTACAAATATTTAGTTTTCATGAAGAAAGTTAGTTAAAGTAGCTGAGTATCGATAGATAATAAATAAAAAAGTTTAGGGTATTAATATCATTAGAAATTGTAAAAACAAAGCTGGGGATAAAATGTTCACTTAAAAGGAAACTGGCAGATAAAGTGAACGTGTCAAAACACGTGGCAGTATTTGTTTTATGATACCTGACCAAGCTGTCCAACATTGAAGGAAAAAATAATCTTTAATTTAGGAAGATTAGATAAAATATCAAAAACTTTCAACAATTTAATTTATTTAATATTAGATGATTAGGAATATCCTATAGATATCTATAGTCTTCAGAAGATTACTTGAAATTAATCAGGAAATTCATAAGAAGATTTTCTTCATATTCTGCTAAAGAGATACTCAAACTAAATAAATGAATTAGTCATGTTTGATACAATTCACACTAAAGGAACACTGTAAGCTTATGCTCAATTCTAGAATTCCATTACAAAAAAAATTAGTGCCAAGAATTAAAGTGGAAAACAACTGTGGATATTAATATTAAATATCTCTCATCTGGTATTTTAAAGTTTTTAGAAATAGAATGGTTTATGTTTAGAAAGTTGTACACACACACACAATATATATGTATATATATATATATATATATATATGTGTGTGTGTGTGTGTGTGTGTGTGTGTGTTTGTTGGTGTTGTTTTTTGTCATTTGTGGTTTGTCTTGATAAAGTCCTACATCTTGGATGAAATGTCAAGGTTTTCTCTGCTTTTGTTTTTTTGTTAGTTTGGTTGTTGACCTAACGAATTGCTTATTTAGTTTTTTTTATATTTGTCTAACCAAAGAATAGAGTTTAGTTATTATTTTATATTTTTTACGTTTAGGTTAAATTGCATAATATTAAGTGTTGGGTTTGGTAATAGTTATTTTTACATTTTCTTTATTTGTTTTTGTGTGCGTGATGGGGTTTTATGAAGATATTGGTAAAGATTTTAGTTATAATATTGCTAATTGTTTGAGGGATTACAGTAAGTGTAAACAGAAGTATGTGAATATTGTTAGTAGGAAGATATTTTTGTTGCGTTATAGAAAAAATAATGTCTGCCCTAAATTTCTTTGTTATAAATTTGATAACATTGAATTTCATAATGAAACTAACATTTTGAAGTTTGATAATTTGGTGTATTTGTTTAAAAAGAGATTACTTAGTTTACTAATTTCTGATACTATTATCAATACTATATTAAGCAAGGAAGTTTGCTTACATAAAGAATTTCAGCGTTTGTTCAGTTTGATATATGAGTATTTACCTGTAAGTATTGTTGAACAGTTTGTAGTATGTGAAGATTGTAAATATGAAACAGTATTTAGAAATATTAAAAACAGTAATATCTTGAAGTGGGAAAGGATTTATAATAATACGAAGAAGCTCCATTTTGATTTTAATGAATACTGGGTAAAAAATTTATCAACTGTTACAATTCCTGATTTTGTGAAGCAGACTGTGGGTTTAGGTCCTAGGTTTGCTTTGCCTGTTTTTGGGGTGTGTGATGAAAATAAAAACAAGATTATTTGTAGGCCTTTTCCGATTAATAAAATAATAGAAAACATTGAGAATGGTATGAGAAATTTGCCTGATGAAGCGGAAAAGAATGAAATCTAAAGGAATGTTTGTAGAATGGTTCAAAATTAAAAAAAATATTCTGAAGATTTGTTTGTCCAGAAGTTATATCGAAATAAATTTGAAATTGCTCAGGCAAGGCGGGAAATTGAAGGGATTGTTGATGATGTGTTGAGGACTAGGAGGTTTTTTAAGCAAAATAAGGATGTTTTGGTCATTAATGCGGATAAGAGTAATAAAAGTGTTACAATGGATTCTAACCAATATAGAGAAAAAATGAATGATTTTTGAGAGATCAGGATACTTATAGACTTATTAGGTCTGACTGAAATAGTAAATTACAAAAGGTAAATACTAATAAAAGAATTATTAAAAAATAAATATGTATCGAAAGTAGAAGAACGTAGGTTAGACATTAATAATGCAAAACCGACAAAGATTTATTGTTTAATTAAGTTGCATAAGGTTGGTTGCCCGATGAGGCCTATAGTTAGTTGCATTCAATCACCTACATATGGGTTGTCAAAATTTTTAGTTGAAATTTTACAAAATGTTGTTGGTAATACGGAACTTACTGTTAAAGATTCGTGGAGTTTCCATAGGTTTATTGTGGAACAAAATGTTCCAGATGGTTGTTGCTTGGTGCCTTTAGATGCTTTTTCTTTGTATACCAGTATTCTCGTTGTATTAGTTAAGGTTGTGATATGTGAGTATTGGGAAGACGTCAGGTGATATACCAAAATTAATAAAAATGATTTTTTGGAGATTATTGAATTTTGTATTTCTAATATGTATTTTCAGTTTAAAGAAAATTTTTATGAACAAAAGCACGGTTTGGCAATGGGTGCTCCTGTGTCAGCATGTTTGGTCAATTTAGTAATGGAATATATTGGGGCTGGGATTTTAGGGAAATTAAATATGAATATTCCAATTTATAAAAGATATGTTGTTAATAATTTTTTGTTTGCCTGAAGACAAAATTGAATATGTTTTTGATGACTTCAATCAATTTAATAAATCCATTTAATTTACAATAGAAAAGGAAAAAAAATAATGAACTAAATTTTTTGGATATGACTGTTATGCATTGTGATGGCATAATTAATACTGTTTGGTATTACAAGCCAACAGCTTCTGGAAGGTATTTGAATTATTTGTCTGCCCAGTCGATTATTCATAAAAAGGCTGTAATGGTTGGTTTGGTAGATAGAGCTTTGTATTTTACAGATCCTAAAGAAAAAGCGATAATAATTAAAAATGTTAGAGAGTTGCTTTTGGGAAATAACTATCTCAAAAGTTTTACTGATAAAATTGTGAAGGCTTTACAATATGTTTTCTTATAAAAAAAGAGAATATGAAAAAGAATATTTGGCGCTTCCATATGTTCCTGATTTGTCAGAAAATATTCAAAAAGTTTTTAAAAATAAACTGATGGTGGCTCATAGTAGGTACGATACGATTGGTAACAATTTTCCAAAATTAAAGGTGCCAACAAAGAAGCAAAATCAGTCTAATGTATGTTGTGTTCAATATACAGTGTGGTGGTTGTTCAGCATGCTATATTGGACAAACATTCCAAGAAAAAAAGAATTGAGGCACAAAAATATAAGAAAAATGAAATTACTGCATTGAATAAGCATGAAAAAGCCAAAAGACATAAATCTGATTTTGATGAAGTAAAAATTTTAGAAAGGGAACCTAATTTCGTAAAAAGAAATATATTAGAGATGATCCACATTAAAAAGAATATAAATTCTATAAATAATAGAACGGACATATCTGATTTAAGTGTTACATATGCTAATGTGTTTTAAATTGATAGTTAAAAATGGGTTGTGTATTATTGGTTATTTGTTGGTCTTAGTTCTTTTTTTTGTATAGTTTAGGTTTATTAATTTAGGATTAGTATTTTTTGTTTGGGTTGAAACTTAATGTTATCCTTGGGATGGTGGTTGGACTATCTATGAAAATGATAACATTTTTAGTAATGGGTGTTTTGGTTTTTATTAGTTAGGTGGTGGGGGGTTTATAAGTGTTTGTTGGTGTTTGTTTTTTGTCATTCATGGTTTGTCTTGATAAATCCCTACATCTTGGACAAAACGTTGAGGTTTTCTGCTTTTGTTTTTGTTATTTTGTTTGTTTGGTTGTAGATCTTATGAATTGCAGTAGAAAATTTTCTATTAATTTGGATAATTTTCTGACTTATTTAGTTTTTTTATATTTGTCTAACCAAAGAATAAAGTTTAGTTATTATTTTATTTATATATATATATATATATATATACTAGCGGACCCGATAGACATTGTCCTGACGTAGCATTGTTCAGTAATAAATGCACAACACGTAAATATAAGTAACTTATTTAAGTTAAAATTAGCAGGAATGTGGACAAAATTTCAATAATATGACTATTATCAGTTTGTGATAGTTGTATTATTGCAATGGGTTTACTGATTAATTATGTGTAGTATGGTTAATATTTTCACTAAATATTGAGATATTTGACGAAAATCGAAACGTCGTAAAATGAATAATTAGTGTAATTAATAAATTTTGGTACTTACGTATTAACGCCACCGCAGCTACAGCTTTATTTAAAAACAAAGTAGTCAATCGAATTTCGGTGGAAAATGGACCGATATAGAGTTTAACATAGATTCAAAACAGTCTCTATTAATTTTAATAATGGTTATTTATATTTATTTATTTTATAAATATGGACGAAGCAGGAGCGATATAAAATGCCGAATAGCACAAGCTAAACGAGCCTTCAGTAATAAATATAATTTGTTTACATTTAAATTCATTTTTGATGTCAGGAAAAGATTTTTGAAAGTGTATGTTTGGAGTGTCGCTTTATATGGAAGTGAAACTTGGACAATCGGTGTATCTGAGAAGAAAAGATTAGAAGCTTTTGAAATGTGGTGCTATAGGAGAATGTTAAAAATCAGATGGGTGGATAAAGTTACAAATGAAGAGGTATTGCGGCAAATAGATGAAGAAAATAGCATTTGGAAAAATATAGTTAAAAGAAGAGACAGACTTATAGGCCACATACTAAGGCATCCTGGAATAGTCGCTTTAATATTGGAAGGACAGGTAGAAGGGAAAAATTGTGTAGGCAGGCCACGTTTGGAGTATGTAAAACAAATTGTTGGGGATGTAGGATGTAGAGGGTATACTGAAATGAAACGACTAGCACTAGATAGGGAATCTTGGAGAGCTGCATCAAACCAGTCAAATGACTGAAGACAAAAAAAAAAAAAAAATTTTATAAATATAATTTAACCAAACTTAACCAACGCTCGCTAACTTTGACTAATTATCAGGAGTGTTTTGATTATTTAAATAATTGCAATAATTACTGTAGAAGGGAAAAATTGTGTAGGCAGGCCACGTTTGGAGTATGTAAAACAAATTGTTGGGGATGTAGGATGTAGAGGGTATACTGAAATGAAACGACTAGCACTAGATAGGGAATCTTGGAGAGCTGCATCAAACCAGTCAAATGACTGAAGACAAAAAAAAAAAAAAAATTTTATAAATATAATTTAACCAAACTTAACCAACGCTCGCTAACTTTGACTAATTATCAGGAGTGTTTTGATTATTTAAATAATTGCAATAATTACTGAATTTATTAAATAAATACTCAAAAAATTACGGTATTAATTAGTCAAGGTTAGAGAGCGTAGGTTAAGTTTGGTTAAATTATATTTATAAATATAAATAACCATTTATTAAAATTAATAAAGAGACTGTTCATTTTCCACCGAAATCCGATTGACTACTTTGTTTTTAAATAAAGCTGTAGCTGCGGTGGCATTAATACGTAAGTGCCTAGATTTTCATCCACATTACTTCCAATTTTCACTTAAGATCATTTTAAAAATGTACCTCATGCATTTTTTTTTTTAATTTAATAATTTTGAAGTTTCATAACCATGTGATAGCTTAATTAATCAATTAATAAAAATTAAAGCACTGTAAAAAAAAAGCAACGTTGTTAAAATTTTAGTAGAAATTTTTATCATATTTCTAATTCTTTATTTTAACATCTATTTTACCAAATTTTAGATAATTGAAAATTAAAAACAATTTTAGAAAATTTTTATAAAATTAATCAGCTACAAAAATTATAACTTCAATTTTTTAAATATACTTTAAACTATAATTATTATACTAAATTATATTTTAATTTTATAAATGTTATAATTTATTTTACAAAATGACATTTTTATTTTCAAAAAACCGTTCAATACTTCATAAGTTGCGTAGAATCAAATGAGAACTGACAATTTAAATTTGTAGGTTAAGTTGATTGTTATTGAATGCAGGTGTATACATCATTAAAATTCATGTAAAATACTCACGTCAATACTGCATCTTACGAATTTGCACAATGTATATTTTTTAACTACACTTTAAAACGTTATTTAAATAAATAATATTCTCAATAAGTGCGCAATTCTAGCAGACTCGGCAATGCTTCGCTATTGCTAGATTTGAGTATACATACAAATTAAATGAACACAATTGAAAGTTTCATAAAACCTTAAAAACAATGAACATTAGGAACTTCACAAAATTTATCCTTTCACTTTATAAAAGTCAGAAGGTAAATAAATTCAGGTATTAATTGTAATTAATCATTACAATTAATACTCAACATTAAGAAACCTACAAAACATTACGGAACTTCATAAAAGTCAAAATGTAAATAAATCCAATTGTCAGAACAGCACTACCGATCGGATTTAATTCAAACTACTCTTTAAACTGTTAAAAATACGAATTTTAATGTAATAACAACATTAAGCTACGACGCAAGTAACTGATATGTGAAAAAGCAACAAAATAAAAAAAATTCCAAGAATCCGATCGCACCACCAACTAGCGGTTCTGACTGATATGCCAAAAATTAAAAAAATTCTAAAACGCGATCGCAGTGCTGCCTACCGGATTTAATTGTGAACCTTAACCATCGCAAGATCAACAAAAACACATAAATAAATAAATTAATTAAAAAAACATTTTCTATCGGATCAAGTTGTGAATCTAAACCATTCTCGAATCAACTTAATCACACACACACATAATTTCATCAAAATCAGTCCAGCTGTTTAGGAGGAGTTCAGTGACATACACAAGCACAGAAGAAATATATATATAAAGATAAGGTATGATTTTACACAATGATGATATGTTATTAAAAATAAATCTTATATTTAATAATGCTAAATATTATATAATACATTTGATATACATTTAAATGTTAATGATATAAGTTATGTGTACATGCTAACTTGAATAGAATGATGTGAATCGAACAAGTGGGACAAGGGAACATGAACTTATCATGAAAGTCTAAGTGGAACTAATTATTATTACAATTAACATAAAGAGACAAAGGCTGCAGCTACATCGCATTCTTTCACAAGGTGGGATTTCCTGGAGTCTAGCAATAGGCAACACATGTGGCTTTTGGAATGCAATGCTTCATCTATTCTCAGGCTACTCTCAGCTATATAACTCCTCCCTCCCCAGATAAAAACTTTAGGGGTTGATCAGCAGCCACAGGTGTTTTTTTTAAATATTTTAACATACAATATAACAATAATAATTACAATCAATATACAATATAATATTATAGTCCAAATTGATATACCAAGTGTCACAATATTATTTTTCCTGAGCATTGACAAATTATTTAAATTTATATTTTCTAATTCTAATGTCTTAAGATTTAGTTATAGTTTCTTTATCATTTGTAATTGTTAACTTTTCTTTATGTGGCATTATTACAACAAAAAAAATTGCAATTCTGATATCCATTTATTCATATCTCCTTTTACTTCAAGTGTTATATTTACAATTATTATTTATATTACTATTTTCAATAATATCTTTTCACATTTTATTTCTTTCTGCATTATTAATTCAAATGAACACAAATATTTACTTTGCATACTATTTTTACATTATCATTCAAACTTATAACTTTTGATTCTTCTGACTTTAACAAATGTTTTACTTTTAGTATAATTGTTACTCTAAATCTCTTTTAGTAGGAATGGATACCAACTTATATAAATTATAACTTGTTTATTGTACTATTGGTAATTCAAGAAAATACATATTATTATTTTTTTTATATATCTGTTTTTTTATATCTTTCAACTAACTCTTAACATATTCTCAAATTCTCTTATATTACTTAGTTTAGGTTCTAACAGTAATAGATTATTGTAATATTTAGATATTTTCATTATTTCACTAAATAATTCTTTTGTGGATGTAATACTTGGATGTAGTGTTTCTAGATTACAAAATGTTGAACTATTTTCTATATCTTGTACAAGGCTTAATACAATATTATATAATATATTTAATTGGTTCAGAAAATCTCTTACTTTTTCTAATTCTACAAAATTATTATTATGTCTTCCTTGTATTTCTACTATTTTTCATTCTTCATTTATCGAAGTAATTCTTTATTATATTCTTTCTTCATTTTACTTTGTTTTTATACCGTTTTAACGTATACTTCTTGTGGTTTTAATTATGTTTAATTTTATGTAACATTTTATTTTAATAGCATAAGTATTGGAATACCTCTTCAGAAATTCCATTAGTTAAATAATTATTTTAGGTATTCCTTTTTATTCAGATTATTTAATACTTCGTTTACTAAGTATAATTGTTTTAATATCATTATTAAGTTATTCTGCCAGTTTTAAATAAATCATATGTAACTGTGTGTTATTGTACTTCAAGTGTATATACATACATTTTTACTTTATTCCGTTGTGTATTATTGTAATATAACTTGTTATTATCTTTTAGGGTATCTGAGTTGATTTACTTCTTGAGATTACGGGAACTATGTGTCCTTGCAGACTATATCTTGTTCTACAAGTAACTTCATTTATAAAATATTATTACTATTGAACTACTAAATATAATTATTTCGTTTTCAAACATATTTTGCATTTATTAATATAATTCTGTATGTGTACCTTTAAATTTGGAGCATAATATTTTCTTTTAATCTGTTGATATGTTTCTTGTATTCCACGAAGATTTGTTTTTTCTACATGATAATTATTTATTAGTTCTTGTAATTCATCATTATTAATAATATCCTATAATTTACTGTTACACTTAACTAATTGCAATTGGCTACTTTTAAAATATTCAGTTATAACAATTGTAAATCTTTTATAAAAATCATCTTCAAAGTACAAACTATTTTACATTTAGTATTAAGTATTCTTTAATAGAATCAACTATATTATCAATAAAATTATTTTCAGCTATTTCTACATTTATTCTTGTCTAAGTATATTGAAATAATTTCGGTCTTTTAATTTTCCGTGGATTATTTTTAACTAATTTTAATATTACTTGATTTTTACTATAATTAATAGTTGACAATATCTGTTAAACCTATTATTGGTGATTTTATTCTTGTTTCCTTTTTTATACTACTTTATAATCAAATTCTTCTAATTTAATCTAATAACTATTTATTTTTATCATTAATTATTATTATTTTTATTTTACTTTATGTAGTTATTTAGGACTAATTATTGAGATGGAGATTACAATATTATTCATGACATGTTATACAATTTAAGCATTTGATATATCCTATTAGTTTATTTAATCTTGATGTAGATCATTTTCAATGTCATTTACAATTATAGTATCCCTTCTCTTCATTTAAAAATTAATTATTTATACAGCAATTCTCAAAATAAACATAATATTTCTTCATTAAAAGTATATAACAAATATTTTCAAATAATCTTTATAACACTTATTCATAGTAATACGTTTATTTCAAATAATTATGTTGGATGCATAACATAAATATATTTTTTTCTGATTCTAATTCTTGTATTAAAATTATTTTCTAACATGTTATATTTTATTATATATTGTAAATAGTTTTTTCATTGTAATGTGGACTTAGTATTACTATCTAACATACGTAACAGATAATTTTTGTTGTACAGTTGTGAAAGTATCTTATTCTTATATATTTTTAATTCATCCTTTTTATACATAACATAATTTTTAAATATAACATAAATAAATAAAATTATTTCATTTCATAGTGCTTGTTAATTCTTCTACATTTATTTTATTTTAACATTTATTTATTTTAATTATTTATTCCTCTTTTTCCAATTTTTATGACCGGTCCTAATATTTGATACATCTATCTTCTTCATTTGATTAATCATATTAAAATTATTACTAATATTTTTCTTAAAATTTCTTGTATTTTTTACATTTATTTCACTAGTATTATTATTATTTCTACTACCTTTATTATTTTAACGTTTCTATTATTCTTAATTTTTGTAGTTTTTGGAACCAATTTTTATTCATAATATTACTACTTTTATTTTTCCTAATATCACATTTATTATCTGGTAACATTTCATTAGCTTCTTATTCATTTCTATCTTATTATAAACTTTATTTTTATCATTATCACTTATTATTTCATTAACTTCAATATCTCCTTCAAAATTATTTGGCAGCTTAATACTAATATTATCTATCATCGTATCATTAACTTCTTTCTTCATTTTAACATTATCTTCATTATCTCCTGTATATTTTTTATTATTCATTATTATCATTATATATTTCATTATTCTCATCAATAATATCTTTATTAAATTTGCTTATTTTTGGTAATGTATTTTTATTATTAACACTGTTTCCTTTCTTATTACTATATTTCCTTTCACTATAATTAATTATTCTATTATTATTATTATTTATTTATTTTTTATTTTTATTTTTTGAGGTTTTTAGGGGCATCGACTACTTTGGTCATTAGCCCCATCCCACTTCAAAAAAAAATAAAAAAAAGGGTTCAATATGTCAAAAAAATGATCAAAATTTTACATTTTCTTATAACTTCTGATCCAACAAATTACTTTCTAGGCTTTCCTTTCGGCCATCCTTTCTTGCACTGTTTTTCCATTCTGCGAACGGCCTCAACTTCCGATGACAATGTGTCTGAGGCCTCGGACATGGCATCGTCTTCTCTTTCTGATGCCAATGACGTTCGCCGGCTTACATCAGGTGATGAAAGTTTCATTGGTGCTGTTAACATCGTTGCAATTGAATCTAGACTAGCAAGCTATGCACTTTCCGCGGCTGATGAACTGGATTCTATCTCTACAGCAGTGCTGGGTCAAGCTGAAATAGATGGTCTCGCTGAAGCTGTTCTTTGAGCTTTTGGAGGCCCCATTGTTACAGTTTGTATATCGTCTACGTCTGGTGCTTTCTCAATAACGACTTGCACCTCCATTTCGGTAGACTCGGATTTTCTTGTCACTATTTCCTTAGGTTTGTAACTACACGACGGAGTGATCTTTTCCTCTTTTCTAGACAAATCAAGATTTTTATTTACTACTTCAAGTGATGGTGTTATGATCGCAGGTTTAGCTAGTTTTTTATGCTGCGCTGGTGCGTTTATTTTACAACGATGTCAATGCGGGATTGAGCCTTCTCATGTTTAGATGGTTCTGTGCGGTGAGTCGACTCTATCTTAGCGTCAATGATTTTTTCTATCATTGTTGCAAGGCTTGGTGCCATTGTATTAAGCAACTGCTCCACATTAATTTTGGATGAAGAAGGGGCAGCAGCTGCTTCAGCATAAGTGGTCGATTGTTGAGGTGTTGACACTTGAAACATCGCATAGGCTGCGAAATAAACGCACGTACATCAAGCCGATGTATACCAGCACGCACCTTTTCAGGAAGGGTAGGCCTGTTAAATGTTAATACATGAGAGGCCGAAGGAAGAACTTCGCCATTTCTTCTTATTGTTAGTCTGCGATACTGAATCACTCCTTGACTCGACATTTCCTGTACTATTTCCTCTTCTGTACAGTTTAGAAGATCACGGCAAACAACAACTCCTCTGGATGTATTAACGGTGCTATGCAGTTGCACTGATACCGCAAATTCACCGATCTTCTTCAATGCCTGGACTTTTTGACTTTGAATATCGTTGATAGTTTCACCGTGTAATCCGTTAAAGGTTTTACGAATTTCCTTAACAGGACCACCAGCACAATTAGTTATCTCTCTTGCGATCAAGAATGGACTAACTTTTTGAAAGTTGCCATTCTCCTTGGTAATAATTAAAAATCTTGGTTTGGGAGCAATGTTTCCAAACAAAGACTTTCTCAATTCCTTGCTGATTTTGTCAGCATTTCTCTTGTCTGACTTCTTACTGTTTTTCCTCTTCGCTTGTGGCGAATCGGAGGATTCTAAACGAGGGTGTTTACGTGCACCCTCTGCCACGTTTGTTTGTTCAATATTCATGAACATTTATCCCTTCTGTAGCAAGGCTAGCCGCCGGTGTACACCCCCACTCCAGGGCTACTAACCTTGGAGGTCCGATCCGTTACTCCGGCGGAACCATGTGAGGACCTGAAGGTGGAAACATGTCAAAAGAAAAGCATACCCGAGGAATTTACTCGGAGCCCGTTAGCCAGCTATATCTGTTGTACATAAGTACAGCTGTTACCGCCCTGGACGTGGAACGTAGATGTTGTGTTCCGGACGTGGGGATTACCTACCTCAGGGCATTATTATTATTATTTTTTTTTTCTTGGATTTTTACGGGCATCGACTGCTAGGGTCATTAGCCCTCGTCTCATTCTTTAAAAAGAAATTAGTATCATCACGTCATATGTAACGGTGTAAAGGGCCCTTACATTTTATTTAAAAGCACAAACTACACAGAAACATTAAGACACAAAAGACAAGGACAAACACAACATTTATGGGGTGTAAAGGGCCCCGATAAGGTTCTCAAAAGACCATGAAATTAAAAATACAAGGTATCAATACCATTTCCTTTTTTTCTACGTGTCTCGTTTATAGTTTGTTTAAGCACCCTCGGGGCGACCAGAACCGCCGTTGAGCAGTATATCAGTCGCGCCAGGGTGCCGTGGCAGTTGTCTCCTCCTTATAAACAGGCTACAGGCATCCATTGCACTTACCCATAGCCTCGCGCCCTCAGTTTACCCTTGAGGGTCCCCTATGCCATCATTGGACACATCCCGACTCACTGCTCTTGAATATGGCCTAGGCAAGAGGGCTACCTCCCGTCACTATACGTGCCACGCTTCGAGACTCTCTTATATATATATATATATATATATATATATATATATATATATATATATATATATATATAACACTACCGCTTAGAGATTTTTTATCACAGCTTTATTTTCATTTTTATAGACTTTTAAGGAGTCCACTGGCGTGTAAAAATGCAACTATCTTTTCTTCATTTCCATTGTCCAGATCAGCAGTAATATCATTTCTAACACGGAACCTCTTTCTGAGGTCTTCGTATATTGTACACTCTTCTATTAGATGCTTAATTGTAAGTGTTTTATTGCAAACACCGCACATTGGTCTCTCTTCGCCGGTTAACAAATATGAATTTGTCAATCGCGTGTGACTGATTCTAAGTCTGGTCACAGCTACTTGTTCACGGCGAGTTAACTTAAAGTCGCTTTTCCATTTATATGGAGAGGTTTTCACCGAGTTTAATTTTGTATTTAAACTCCCCCAATCAGTATTCCATTTGTTTCTTACTATGTTCGTTAGACAGTTTTTAACATCTGCCACTCTTACAGGAAATGCATCCAAATCATCGCAGACTGTTGCCTTTCTGGCAGCTTTGTCTGCACTTTAATTACCTGTAATGCCAGCATGCCCTGGAGTCCATACAAATACGCATCGCTGTCCTCGTTGGTTTAGAACATACAAAATGGACAGGATGTTTGAAATTAGGACATCCTTAATGTTTTTGTTCCGAATTGCAACAAGTGCACTTAGAGAATCGGAACATATTACCACTCTCTCTTCGCAATAGTGTTCTGTGTAGCGAAGAGCTTGCTGAATGGCAGTAAGTTCTGCCGTATAAACACTGGCCATATCTGGCAGTTTCCAAGAATGGGCTTCTCCATTTACATATATGGAGCATTCAACACCATGTTCGGTTTTAGAACCATCAGTATAAATTCTAATATATTCTTCATAACTACTGACGGTTGCCAAAAATTCCTGTTGGATGATCACTGCTGGTTTCTTTTTTATTTCTCCCTGAGAGAGATCCAACCTTGTAGTTGCCGCTGGCAAGAGCCATGGCGGTATTTCTCTTGTGGAAATTGCTAGAGTCTCCGGAATAGCAATTTCGTATTTTCTTCTTAATTCGTGGTACCTAATTCCGGCTGGTCTGGAATAGGTAGCACGATGTTCGTATAATGCAGCCATAGGATGATTATTAAGAAGTTTGTTATTTATATGGGCAGGAAAAGCCCATATATTTGCTGCGTATCTTAGCAAAAGGATCTCTCTTCTATAATGTAGTGGCAGTATTCCGGCTTCAGACATTAGACTAGTCGTCGGACTTGTGCGGAAAGCGCCTGTTGCATATCTTATTCCGCTATTGTGAATAACGTCTAACTTTCTTAAATGCGACTTCCTAGCGGATGAATATACAATACATCCGCAGTCGAGTTTCGATTGAACCAATGCCTAATACAATCTCAATAATATCTCTTTATCAGAGCCCCAATTAATGTTCGATAAAGATTTAATACATTTAATAAACATTTAATAATGCTTAGGGATTTTTTACATCTAACACTCAAGTCCTGTATGTGTATTCCCCAGGTAAGGGATTTATCCAATACTAGTCCTAAAAATCTCATGTTGTCTCTATATTGTATTGGATCATTGCCAATACTCAACATAGGACTTTGATGAGGAATTCTCTTCCTACAGAAGTGTACACAACACGTTTTTTCTGGTGAAAATTGGAATCCATTATTCCTCGGTACTTCATTTAGAGCGTTGATCGCCCGTTACAATTTGTACTTCACCATAGCAGTCTTGCTGCTGGCATACACAATTGCCAAATCATCAACATAGACGCTTTTGCTGATTTCTACTGGAATGGCTAATATCAATTTATTAATGGCGATGGTAAACAAGGTACCGCTCAACGGTGAACCTTGTGGTATGCCATTTTCCAACATTCTTTCAGATGAATATTCATTATTGACACGTACTTGGAAGGTACGGTCATTCATATAGTTGCTGAGCAATACTGGCAGATTGCCACGAATGCCCCATTCATGTATCTGGAGCATTACTCCATGTCGCCATGTCATATCGAAAGCCTTAAGATCAAAGAAGACTCCGACACAATGTTTTCTTGTAATAAAGCTGTTATATATAATATTCTCTAGGTTGATCATTTGATCGGTGGTAGAGTGGTATTGTCGAAAACCTGCTTGATATGGTGATATCAGGTTTTCTTTTTCTAAAACTCAGATGAGTCGACTATTAATTATTTTTTCGAGTATTTTCCCCATAGCATACGTCAAGGAAATAGGACGATAGCTATTGGGATCTGTTAAATTTTTATTTTTCTTTGGTACTGGAACAACATGAGCTTTTCTCCACTGCTGCGGGTACATTCCATCCCGCCATATTTGATTATACAGTTCTAATAGTCTGCGTTTTGCAGTGGTATTCAGCTGCCTGATCATATTATAATGGATTTCATCCGGACCACCAGCTGTGTTGCCTGCTTTCTCCATCGCTTTCATGAATTCTTCTATTTTAAATGGTACATTATATGAGTAATTATACTCAGTACGGAAATTTAGCAGACCTTCAAGTTCTTCTTTATTCGCTCGAAAACCTTCTTCGTAGTTAGCCGTTTTGCTGGCTTTCTCGAAGTGAATGGATAATAACTCTGCGATTTCGTTTGGAGTGTCCTTAATTTCGTCTTCATCTTGAAGGCTAGTTATGGGTGCAAAATTTTTACGCCCACAAATCGCCTTCACTTTCCTCCAAACATCTGATGCAGTAGTGGTTCTGTCGATGGATGACACGTATTGCTGCTAGGATCGTTTCTTCGAGTCTATCATGAGACGTTTTGCATACGCCCTGTATTTTTAAAGGCAATAAGATTTTCTAGGGTAGGACGTTTCTTAAGCGCGTTATACGTTCTTTTCTTTCTTTTAATAGCTTCACTTATTTCATCGTTCCATCATGGAACTGGTCGTTTCGTAAGTTTCCGAGATCTTTTGGGAATGAATCTCGATGCCGACTCAAGTATCGTATTTGTTATAGCGTCGACATCGTCCTCTATAACTCCAGTTGTTTCAGGGAGTATCGTTCTAGCCGTGAAGCTCGTCCAATCTGCCTTTTCAAACAACCATCTTTTAGAGATGGGATATATTTTCCTTGTAACATCAGTTACAATTTGCACCGGGAAATGATCGCTTCCATGCAAATCGTCTAAGACATGGAAGCGGTACCTCGGTGCTATCGATCCGCTTATAAGTGCAAGATCTATACAGGACGTCGATCCATATCTGGCATTGAAAAAGGTTCCTGACCTGTCGTTTAAAAGAATAAGTTCAGAATTCATCAGGAACCTTTCCAACTCTCTTCCGCGGTGATCTACTCAATCCGATCCCCAAAGAGAATTATGAGCATTAAAATCACCCATCAATAAGTATAAGTATAAATAAATATGTATAAGTATATTCATATTTATTATCAACATTATTATTATATTCCCTTTTCTATCTTTAATTTTTTTTGCAATTATTACTTCTATTTGATAACTTATTTCTATCATATTTTCTTCATTATAATTTGGCAATAAATTATCATTATTATTTTAATTTATAATTATTATCAATATATATTTCTTTAATAATATACTTATCATCTTCATTTATTTTTTGCAACATTATTTGAGTATCATTACATTTATTTTTATTAGCATTAATATTTGGCAATATACAACTATTTCATATATCTTCTCACAATTATTTTCTTTATTTTCATTAATAATTTTTTGCAATATCTCTTCCCTATTTACACAACTCTTATTATTATTAAAATCGTCAATATTCCTATTATTACTTTGAATATTTTCCTGATTATTTATTTCTTCATTTTTGTCACTAATTCTGGCAACTGTGTACATCCTTTTTATTACTATCTATCAAATTATTAACCGAATTATCTTGTTCTTTATTATTTTCAATATTATTACATGGAGTCTAGTAGCTGTGAAGGTTGAGAAACGTGCTCTGCATTAGTCCCCCCAGAAGGTGAACGAAGTTCGAGGTGTGTGTATCTATAGTGTTTTTGGTGAGTGAATATGGTTTTTAGATTAATTTTGAAGGTTCGTATGCGTTGGTATAATTTTCTTTAGTACAGTAAGAAAGTTATAGTGTTTTTTATTTTGTGTGTTTGGAAGCACGTGGACCGGAATTTGTTTTAGGTTAATACGGTCCGCCAGTTTAAGCAGGACATTTTTGCTGGCTAAATAGCCATCAGCTGTTTATAGACTGAGTTAACCCAACTTCTTTTATTTTTGAAAGTATTCTAAGTGCTACGCTAGTTATAAGGGGGAATTCCTTATTCATCATATCTCCTGAAACCTTTTATTCTTATCCATATCCCCCGGATCTTCATCGACCTCAGATTTGGGTGAATACACTTTGGTACCTCCTGATTCCACGGAGCCCCTGACTCCCCTTTTTTTTAGTGTTGTGTGGGATGTCAGAACGATTGGAATTTGTCCCTCTGCAAGTTTTTGACATGTTGATTGTGGGAAAAATTTTTTAAGAGGATGGAAAGAAGAAGATTTCTTCCCAGCATGGAGATTACAACGCCATCTATTTCAGCAGTGCCATCGACAGACGAATCTAAGAAAGCGGGTCCTAAGAAGAAAAAAGACCTAGTCCTAAGTTTTCAGAAAAAGAGGTACCATTACCAGGAAGCATGGAAGAATTGATAAATCAACTAGGGGCATGTTTAGTTAAGCTAAAACAGAACTTTGGTGCTGGTCTATCTAAGTATATATTCCAGCATGAGAAAGAATTGGTCGGTATTTATAATGGACTTACGGAGTTGCAAGAAGTATTGCCATCTCTTTTAACGACAATTCAGGCGACTCAAACTGAGGGAAATAGGGAGATTGAGATTAAAAATTTGTTGGATGGACACCTTAATGATGAGAAAGTGGTTAACTTGGCGATGAAGAGATGGCTGGTTAGATTAACGGAGAGCATTCAAACGATAGATGATTTATCTAAGACCGAGGGTGATATAGTTTTCTTGAATGATTTAGCAGTCGATAGTGTGAGGAATGGTAGTGTGGTGGAATCTATGATAAAGAATTTCTTAATATCAGGTATGGTGACGACAGAAGAGACTAGGGTTATAGGGATTGATAATCTCGCCATCGATTGAAGGACCTTTACGGTCTTTTACTCTTCTTCAGATGGTAAAGAGCTGACCTTAAATAATACACTGGTAGCCCTTAGGAAGATAAAGGAAGAAACCACTGCAGTTACGTTGGCTATTATTGGCAATAGACTAGGGATAGCAATTAGGAAGTTGTGTTACTTATATAAAGGAGATGAAGGTAAAATTAAACTTTACGTTCAACTGGGAAGAGAGGATGAACGTCTCCCTAAGCAAGACACTAGGAAAATGACACCTGCTGTGAAGAACCATAGGACAGTAATCGTTAAGGCTGATGGAAAATCATATGTCAATTTGGTGAAAGTAATGAAACAGACTGTCTCACAAGAAGAAATAGGGGAAGTTTTGTCCCTAAGAAAAGGTCCTAAGGAGTAACTGCACTTTAGGATTAAAGATGTGCAAAAAGTGGAAGAATTCCAATCTACGCTAAGAGCAAAAGCGGCAGATCTTCAAGTGAAAGCCTGTTGTGAATGTAAAAGACATCAAGGCAGATGCAACAGAACAGGAGGTACATTATGCCATCATGCAGGTCATTGGAACTACAGATGAGTTAACAATTACATCCTTTCGTCTAGCATTTGGACAGACCAAAAATGCTACTATCATCAATAACATGCGAGTAGCAAAGAAACTAATAGAGAAAAGATTGTGTGTTGCTAGGGTACACTGCCGTGTTCAGATCAGAGAGTGGGAACTGAGATGTTTTCGATGTTGGGCCATCTGACACGTTTCAGCCGAGTGTAAAGGGGTGGACCGGTCAAATTTGTGTTTTAATTGCGGCAGTTCAGATCACCAGCATGCAGAGTGAGAGTTGCCTACTAGTTGTGCGATTTGTGGTAAGGAGGCCACGAGATGGAGATATGTGTGGCTTCCAGATGAAATAAAAAAAAAAATAAACCCCTCTGCTGGGATACTGCGTTGAGAGAGCATGTGGACATTATAATATTGTCAGAATCGAATGTATCAATGGTCTTGGGATGTGTGTGGCTGGTTGATCGTTCCATGGTGGCGGCGATAGGCTTCCCAGTGCCTGGTGTTCCGATTGTTAAGAGTGGAATGAGACATGACTTTGTATTGGCTGATTTGGGCAGTGTTATCAATTTTTCATGCTATCACTCTCCCAATGCGATTATTTCTGAGTTTATTGTCTTCCTTGATGATCTCTCACTGAGGAAATTGCTCAACATAGAGGGAAGAATATATTAATTGCTGAGAATTTTAATTTCAAAAGCCCTGAATTTTCTGGAGAAGTAAGTAATATTTGGGGCCAACACCTCAGTGACAGGATAAGTGCGTTGGGTATAGTATGCATTAACAGAGCTGAGGCGATCTTCCGAAAAGGCTCCTCTCATTCAGTGATTGATCTCACATTCCTTCCAATGAAGAGAGTTAACAATTACATGAATTGGTCGATCTTAAAAACCGAGAGTCTTTCTGATCATTTGTATATAGTGTATGAAACAAGGACTGGTGTGGTTAGTATTACTCTGCCGAGAATGATGGTCTCCAAAAAAGGATCTTTGTTTTGGTGAACTTATACAAGCTAGACTGATTGGGATCACGTCTTCAACTGAGTTGGTGACAATAGTTCAAGATGAATGTAAAGAATCTAGTGTTTTGATTCCCAAGAGGAAACATAAGCATGCATATCAGTAAACTGAAGATATAGAGGCTCTCAGGAAGCAGGTATGGAAGATGCAAAGAGTATACCAATGCTTGTTAAGGAGGAATGCCCCTGAAACAGACATGGCTTAAAGCAATTATGTAACCGCTAGAATTGTATATAAATTGGCGATTAAAGATGCCAAAAATAGGTGTTGGAAGACTCTGTGTGAGAGTATTGATCAAGATGCTTGGGGAAGAAGTTTCTGCTTGGTTACTGGTAGACTTGGAAGAAGACTTCTTGCGCTAACTGAGCATCAGGTAAGAGAGCTGATGATTTTATTATTTCCATGGTGTGATTATCCCCCTAGAGAGGAGATAGTGGCGAATGATATGGAGCTGTTTACAGTGCGGGATTTGATTGAGGCATCTAGAAAGATGAAAATCAGGAAACGTCCAGGACCCAACGGCATACTGGCCAAGATTATAAGAATACCAGTGGAAAAGGTATCGGAAGGGATGCTGGGGATCATGAACAGGATGCTGCTCGACGAACATATACTCCCTACGAGGAAGAAAGCAAGAGTCGTTTTTATTAGGAAACCAGGAGCTGAGATTTCTTCAGGAGGATACCGACTGATTAGTCTTATTAATGAATGTAAGCTTCTTGCAATCAGATGCTGGAGGCTAGGCTTAGACAAAACATAGAAAGTAGAGGAGGTTTGAGTGATCAACAATATGGCTTCCGTAAAGGTAGATCCACTATGGATGCATCAGGCCAGATGATGAGAACAGTAGATGAAGACGTAGTAGGTACTTGGCACACCACGGAGGTAGTTGTTGTCATATTATTGGACATTAAAAATGCTTTTAATTGCCTACGGTGGGAGGCAATGTTTCGAGCATTAAGAGAAAAAGCGATACCAAGTTACCTAAGGCGGATGGTGCAAAAATATTTACAGAACAAGGAACTAATACTTAGCATGGAGGGAACGCAGATTAGATTCCAAGCCACTTGTGGAGTACCCCAGGGCTCTGTCCTGGGCCCCCTTCTTTGGTGTTTGGTCTACAATGGAGTCTTAAGGTTAGAATACTGTAATGGAATTGTACCTATCGCCTTTGCCTACAATCTTGCTCTTGTGGTCTCTTAGAGGCATAAGGAGGATGTAGCTGCAAGAGCAAATGTTGCCATTGATATGGTTAACAGGTGGATGAATAATAAGGGGCTAACCTTATCGCATGAGGAAACCAGATTTATTCCCATGACAGGAAGAAGGAGAATCTGGGAGATGCCCATACAGGTATAGGGTTATCCTGTGCAAGCTGAATCTAAGATTAAGTACTTAGGAATTTGGCTAGACCAAAGAAGAAATTTCTTGGTGCATGTGAGGGAGACATGTACAAAGGCAGAGCTGATGGTAAAAAACCTCAGTAAGCTTTTGGCGAATGCGACAGGTCCTCAAGCATCCAAGAGACGGTTGTATGTTCATCTAGCAAATTCAATTTTGCTATATGCTGTACCTGTTTGGGGGAGAGCTGTGGTTATTGACAGAAATAGATGTGCTCTTGAAGGAGTCTAAAAACGGATGGCTCTAAGGGTCGCGGCTGTATATTCTTTAGTATCATCTGTGGCGCTCATTGTCATTGTGAGTGTTCCACCAGTACAAAAATTGGCTGAAATGAGGATGAAAGTCAGTAGAGGTGTAAACAAGGATGAGGCGTTTAATGATATGATGACCAACTGGCAGAACAGGTGGAACAAATCAATGAAGGGACATTGAACCTATTGTTTGATAAGGGATGTTGAACAGTGGAGGGAACCAGGAGGGGATTCTGTCAGCTTAATTACTGGTTCACCAATTGCTGACTGGTCGTGGTGTTTTTAAGACGTATCTCCATGTGAAGAGAAAGGTTGACGACGAGAACTGCCCTTATTGTAGACACTTGGATACCCTGGAGCATGTCATCTTGTCATGTCTGAGATGGTTAGTGGACAGGAGGAAGTGTGAAGACGTAACAGGAGTTATAACGGTGGAGAATATTATTACATGTATGCTTTCGGGAGTCAAACATTTTGAAGCCGTCTCCAAGTTTATTACTGGAGTAATACCAGGTAAGGATTTGTCGGTGAGAGGGGGTGAAAGACAGGTCCCTATGGAGTTGCCGTTCGTACAGACTTGCCTGGATGAGCGGTGGCGATGAACTAGGGGGACTCTGAATCCCCTAAGCTGTGTGGGTCTTTACGAATATGGAAAATAACAAGGAAGACGTGAAAAGACCCGGAACCATTGGAGGACATCTCAATTCCCCCCCGAGGGGAGAAGATCCCGGCCCCCGTAGCGTGTCAGGTCGCTACACCCCCCCCCCGTTCCTTGCCAGTAATGGCTTTAACGGAGGACATCTTCTTGCCCTCAAACTGTAACACATTCCACGGGGAGATGCCACCGATGCAGATGCTCCGAGGGACATCTACATCGGTAATTCGTCACGAGAGATATTAATGAGTTCTGCCTTCCGAAGAAGAGAGCTGACACCTAACGCTACCACGTTGCCCTCAGGAACTAAGCAAAAGCCTAACTCGTGGAGAAGAAGACCCCGCGCCTACCATAATCGGCCTAAAATATACTATGCCCCTAGCACATAGATGCATCAAGTATGCCACGACAGCATATCTTTCAGCAATTCAGTCACCGCAACGGATCGTAAGAATTTAAGCGATTGGAGTACAGCCGCAAGATAAACAATAAACCAAGTTCCAGAGGTTCTAAAGTTTGGTCCGTCGGGAGCTGAGTATAACCTCTAATCTCCCACTACAGCTCCGGTTAGGAGGGCCTCTCGGAATACACCCTGGTCGATCGCAACCAATTTCACTCATCACCCCCATTAGGTGTGCACTCCAATTCGACAAATCGCCATGCTAAAGTTTAGATCGCGCTCGGGGAGCGAACCCCCCCCGGGCACAACCCCATTGATACTAGATAAATCTAAATCAAGCCCGCAACGGATCGTAAGAATTTAAGCGATTGGAGTTCAGCCGCTAGATAAACAATAAACCAAGTCCCAGAGGTTCTAAAGTTTGGTCCGTCGGGAGCTGAGTATAACCTCTAATCTCCCACTACAGCTCCGGTTAGGAGGGCCTCTCGGAATACACCCTGGTCGATCGCAACCAATTTCATCCATCACCCCCATTAGGTGTGCACTCCGATCAGACAAATCGCCATGCTAAAGTTAGTAATCGTGCACGGGGAGCGAACCCCCCGAGCACAACCTCCATTGAGACTAATCTAACCGAGGCCGGTGCCAAAGCGCCTACCTCTGGCCAGTTAACTGCCTGGGCGGTGCCCTAGCCACCCGAGAGTCCTACGGAACAAGGCCCCGCAAGGGCCAACACAGTACGAGAAGCCATAGGCTAGTCAGTGATTGTACAGCAGCGTAAGCTGCTAGGATACCTACACTCTGCCAGGCCGACACCATCAAGAAAATACCGCTACCCAAAGTCTGGGACTGAAAAAACCTACCGCCAAATCCACCTACGTCCAATGCGGAATCGACTCTGCAAGCAGAGCAACACCAACAGAAACCCGCGTTCGAGAAATAAAACTGCCAAAGAAGCGATTTGGCTTCGCAGTAAGAAAATACAACCTTCCGCATCAGAAATGAGGTGGATCATTTTAAAAGAACAACTAAACGACCTGGCAGATCGCCCAACTACAGTGAGCGGTGTTGAAAAGCTTTCAGCTCCGATGAGGCAGGTACGCGTCGTACAAAGCTACTCCTGTCACCTTCCGAAGAAAGTGAGATAATGAGTCTAATTCGGAATGCACTTACTGCGATCGCAATCACTCTATTCAGCAAGACTGAAACCACTGGAAGGTCCACACTCGACCAGCAGCCAAAATACACCAAATAGCAATCTAACCACAGTACTCTGGACGCACTTCAGGAGACCAGAGTATCCCATTGGAGGACACCGGAAACGGCGTACCCTCATTAGAGTGTACAAGTAAAACAAAAACAACCAACCGGCGACCCGACCTGCCATGCCGGACTTACAGCCGGTAGGTGGGAAGGGTCGTTTGAGTTAAAAGGACACTCCCTATATCGTGCGATGCTTAGCTGAAGGGCCGATATAGGGGTCAGGAAAAAAATAATTACAAAAATTGTTTTTCTTTTTCTTACCAGCCTTATTCTTCCTTTTACGCTTAACTTTATTTTTACTAACATTTGTCGTTATGTTATTATTTTTCGTTGGCCAGTTATTATAATCATTTATAAAATTCGCAATGTAATTATTTACTGCTTCAGTACCATGCATTAATGTTAAAAATCTTAAAGTACAGTCATATTTTTCAATTAGATTTGTATTAAAATTGTTTGTTCCGAGATTCATGTCCTCTAAAAAATAATCGGTCAAAAATTCTTCATCATAATTATCTAAACTGATTTCACCGAACACGGGTTCATAATGTTCGTCTAATTCATCATCACCTACATTGACTGCAGTCAGTGGATTTTCATTACTATTTTTATTTTGTAAGCTAAAATCATCTATTTTCCGAAATATTTTCATGGGGTTCTACTTCATACAAATCGTAACCTGTACTTTCCAATATTTCGATGGTTTCGCATTCGTCATCAGAGTCGTCGAATTCATCATCATTTATTGTAATCAATTCATTTCGCCGATTAAAATAACCTAATTCACTATTAAAATTAATTTCGTTTGGTGATTAAAAATCTTCTAATTCATCATCAGTTACTTCTTCTAAACTAAAATTGCCTGTTTAAAAGGTAGTTTCAAATTGTTCGTATGATTCCACATTTTCACTGTTTGGGTTAATTCTACTTATTTTTTAAAAAAAATTTTTCCTAGGGTCTAAAAAGTTTTCGTTTTTAACTTTATTTTGTGTCAACCGATTTAATTTTAATTGATTATTATTTCTATTTCCTAAATTAATTCTACCCGCTTGTTTAATAATATTATCGTAAAGTTCTTTTAAATTTTCGCTTCTTGTCCTATTATTCTCCAATTGATACTATTTTGGGGTTCTACAAAATTTTGGAAATAATTAGGGTATTGATTAGGATATTCTGGAGTTTGGTATTTAAAATTACCTGGATTTTGGGTCAAAGCAGCTTTTCTTTTTACATTTTGACTATTATTATTTACAAAATTCAATTCATTTGTTTTAATTTGGAAATCATTGGTAGACGCGTTGTGTGCGTCTACTGAATAATAGTTCAATAAAATTTGTTTTACGTTATTCCATTCATTAATGCTACCATCTATTATTAATTTTAAAGTTGGTACTGTAATTTTTTCTTAAATTTTAAAAATTAGATATTCATTCTGGAAATCGTCAGGGTCTTCCCTAACATAAAATGTAGCGACTAATTCACCACATAAAATGATAAATTGGTTCAGTATTAACGGATCTCCTGTAAAATCAGGGACCATGTCTAAATCCTCCTTTTCTAACATTGATGTTGTCGTTTTAAATCTTAATATCAATATTTCTTATATTACACAAACACAAATTATATATATCACCAAATTATCGAAATATTTTTAATATATACCACGTAAATATTTTTCTTACTTACAGTACTACTTTTATTATTATATACGAGGTGCGACAATAAAGTAATGAGACTGATTTTTCTTTGCAAGATGTGGCAACCCTGCAGCTTGCGTAGGCACACCATCTTTGACCTTGGTCTATAAGCTACTTCTAGTCCAAGCGGCACATTGATGCAACTGCCCACTCGTGAGTTGTGCTGTAATAAGTGAACACGTGTTTGTGTCTCTCGTCACAGAAATGAAACCGCAAAATATTGCGCAACGGTATGCCATTCCTTTTTGTGTTAAATTGGGTGAAAACGCGACGACAACTTATGGTAAGCTTCAGAAGGCTTTTGGAGAGGAGGTTATGTCAAGAGCTCAAGTTTTTCGGTGGCATAAAATTTTTAGTGAAGGCAGAACGAATGTTGAAGATGAAGACCGCAGTGGACGACCATCAACCTCACGAACAGATGTCAACTTGACCAGGGTGCGTGAAATCGTACGATGTGATCGAAGATTATCCGTGAAAATGATTGCAGAAGAACTCAACATCAATCGAGAAACGGTTCGTCTAATATTAACTGAAGATCTTGGTACAAGAAAGATTTGTGCAAAAATGGTCCCCAAAAATTTCACACAACAACAGCGAGAAACACGGAAAAATATGGCAGCCGATCTGTTAGAGCAAACGGAAATCAATCCAGATTTGTTGAGTCGTGTTATCACTGGTGATGAAGGTTGGTTTTTTCAATACGATCCAGAGACAAAGTTCGCAATGGTGCTCAAAGGGATCACCCAGACCAAAAAAAGCTCGCATGTCAAAGTCAAAAGTGAAATGCATGCTTGTGTGCTTCTTCGATTCTAAGGGAATTGTTCATAAAGAGTGGGTGCCTCCTGGACAAACAGTTAACCAATATTTCTACAAAGAAATTTTAGAAAGGTGTCCTACCGACTGCGCCAGTTATGTTTTTACACAAAGATCATGTGTTTTTAAAAATAACTTTTATTTTTAATAACACTAAATATTATACAATACAATTGATATACTTTCAAGTAGTAATCATGTAATATAATTATATAAGTATGCATACATGCTAACTTGAATTGGATGATGTGAATTGATTACGTGCTGTGTGTGGACTTTACATCAAGAAAGTCTAAGTAGAACTTACTAATAATTATTACAATTAACATAAAGAGACAAAGGCTGCAGCTGCATTGCATTCTTTCACATGGTGGGATTTCCTGGAATCTAGCGGTAGGCAACATACGTGGCTTTTGGAATGCAATGCTTCATCTATTCTTAGTCATATATATATATAAATAAATAATCTTGTGGTTAATTACCACAAGGATATTATGTAGTTAATTTCCCCAAAGTTATATATATATATATATATCTTTAAAGATGTAATGGAGAAGATTGATAGAACTCATCCATAAAACCAGAAAACTTTATGATATATGTTGTTAATACAGTAGTTCTAATCATATGAATAAATTATGGGAAGAAATTGAAAGTGAATAGAAAAAAAATCAATTTACATTTTTTAAAAATTATTAGTCTTCTTTCCAATAATAATATAAGAAACAAGGATTTTATACATTATATATGCAAAAGAATAATAATTAATCTAGTACAAATACAGCAAAGAATAATATAAGTATATTACAGTATTTAAAATTTAAATAAAAATAATAGTGAACATTATTTTAACATAAGATATAATAAATTTCTGCTCCAGCTCACTGGGTCTGGATGTTAATCAAGTTCCATCTTCTCATGTCACTCCAGCATTGCTTCTCCACCACCATTTCTCATGAAATAACTCTTTTCTCCACATCCCCCTTAATACAGTATTTCCATTTCATGCATAGCTTGCTTATTAGTCCCACTTTCTTTCCATTCGCATCTCTTCCAGTCTTAGGAATCACACATCTGCCATCCTCTTCACATCTCCAAACCACCTTATCCTGTTTTTCTCAATATTCTATTTTATACTGTTTACATTCAATACAGTCCTTTTGTCAACGTTCCTTATTCTATTCCTTCTTACTTGGTTTATTACTAGTCCCAAAAACGTCGTCTCTACTGATTTAATCCAACTCCACTCTTTCCCAGATATTATCTTATGTGTCTACCACGTAAATAACTATGGATACATAAAATATGGTGTACATTAGTATTTTTTTCACCCTGAGGGATCTCAACAAATGTATTTTGTGTCAGAATTCTACTTCCTTAACTCAATGTGCTAGTGTTCTCTTAAACCATTCTTCCATTTGCCCCAATGTCTACACTAAGGTAAGAACATTTTTCCACCTTATTTAAAGCTGTACCAATCAAAATTTACATAATTTAGTAAATACTTACCCCTGTCCACTGTTATCATTTCAATTTCTCCTTACTTATTTCCAAATAACACTATTTCATTTCAAATTCTGTGCATCTAACTGATCTTATATACTTTCAATTTTTCCATTCCCAGAATATTAAATATCAGGAAAAAATCTTCAAGTTCATTTCTCCACCCAGAACACTTGCTTTAATATTCCTTCATAATTTCTGTTACTACATTAAATAAGATAAGTAACTACATTTCCTTGCTCCAACCCCTTACCTATATCATACCATTCCATCACTCACGTACTTATCCTAACCTGATCTCTATTGATTTGGTATAGTTCCTTGATCAGCAAAGTATACTCAATCCAGTGTCAATATCTATCTATCCCTAACTGTTTGAGGCTCTTCCAAATAGACTGCCTTTTTACAGTCATAAATTAATATGACCATGTCCTTATCATACTCTCAGTTCTTCTCAATCTGCTGACATGCAGTAAGTATTAAATTGATGTTGCTTCTTTCTGGTTGAAAACCACATTATTTTCACTTAATTTTAAAGTAAAACTTCACTAATTTATATAGACTTGAATCCAATCTGAAATAAAGGAGTATTATTATTCTCACTTTACAGAAAAAATTACATAATTGTTTTAGAAGATTAAGTAGACAGATAACAGCACATTTTTGAATCAGAGAAATATTGAAAATAATGAATGTCATGTTAAAAAAATTTTTATGTTCATACAATGGAAATTAGTTTAAGTTCATAAACAAATCAATTTTATTTACATTTATTGTACCGGGAGCGCTGATTATTATTGTGCTGTTGGATATGGCAATGGTGTTGAATGATCTTGTTATTTGTGATAAATTTAAAGAGTCAAAAAATAACACTCTAACAAATCCACACACACACACACACACACACACACACACACACAAGATCCTTTAAACACCAGTTCCACATTCAACAGTACACATAGTAAAACTGAATTTTAGCACAATCTCTGAAGAAACTTGATTTAGAGCACAAGCTACCTCAGACTTGTAAAGTTTTATAACTTTTCCTAAAATAAAGAGTATTGATGTCAGAAAATTATATCAGTTTACAGTGTACATTGATGAAATTCCTGCCTCTGCTTTAAAAGAAGTTGTAGAAATTATTGCCTGTCTTATAGATTTAATTAACAAGTCTTTTCACAAATGTATTAATTACCAGTTACCTTAAGACTGTTTTATTTCTCTATATAAAAAGGATTGGTGTAGTAATTAGTGTGCTGGTTTTTAAATCAGCTACAATCAGGTTTGATTCCTGACAAGGGTTTGGCATTTTTTTCATTTATAAGATTACCATCCACTTCAGCATCCTCATTAAAATATGTATTTATCTCATAGATGTGAGGTTGCAATAATAAAATATGAATCAATATTATATAATTATGTATTCCCATTAATGACATAGTAATATTGATTTTGTCCACAACATGAAATCTTGAATATCATGTTAGATGATAAATATTTATAGGACAATCAAAATGATTTTGTCTGTATCAAAGTCAAACCACATTACGTACAGTGATTTAATGTTTAACCTTCAAATAATTTTCACCTTTCTAATTTTTATAAATTAAAAAAAAATCAAAAAAATCAACCACCTAAGAGTTAAAGTAATGAAACAGAATTTGCCACTGGAGTCATTGAAATCTTCAATTATAAATCAAAACTTAAAAATATGAAAAAATAGTTTTGATTTTTAATAATTATGAATGAAGTAAGAGTGAAACTACAAATTAAGATTTAAAATCAAGATTTTCTAAGAACCAAAATATCTTTCAATGATGAGCTCAGCTTTATTATTCTATTAAATGTTTCATTAATTATTATTTGTATCCATAATAAATTAAATAGACAACTACTGTTGAATAATTAAAAGAAAATTGTACAACAGTAAAAATTAATACAATAGAATATAAAAAATAAAATAAGATTTTAGATAGTTATTTTACGAATTTAAAAAAAGACTTGAGTTAACATATTGAAACCAGTTTTTTAATGTATATGCTGAAAATTAAATTTAGTGATAGATTCCAATGGCAAAATGAATTAAAATCTGGGATTTTTTTTGGAAACATTATTGCAAGATTCATGGGAACTTGACCAACTAACTACCTGAATTATATATATTTCTTAGTACAAAAAATACAACTTACTACAAACATATATAATTCATAAATCATTGGTATTCAAAAACGACATGTGACTGGAAAAATTAGATGGTATTAGTGTAATTTATATCCATCTAAAAGTCTGGTTAAATGGATTACAGTTCAGTAGGATGCTTTTACATAGCCATTTTCAACAACGGTGAATATATTGTTTTTGGAGACCCTCAGCACTGGATGGTTTTTATATTTTTAGAGAAAAGGCAATTTTTGATATAGCATGTATGATAATGATGCTAATCATGCAAAATTGTTGACCATTAATAAGCTGCTTCCATCTGTGTAAAATATCCTGATTTCATGTTGGGTTTGGTTTAGTATGACCACTCCTATCCTACTACCTCTGTTACGTTGAAGCAGTCAACGTGAAGTTTTGTCTATGCTATAGTTTCTCCATGGGTACAATCATTTCATAAAATTAATGGATACCTTTAATGTCCTTTCACGTCTATCATTTCTTTTCCTAATTCTTTATGCTTTCTTGTCCAATTGGAGATGGGTGTAGGATAGACCATGCATGAACCATGCTGATGAAACTGAGACCTGATGATTCTGTATATCCTTTATAATATGGTGGAGGTGGCTTTCTGTAGACCTGTGTAGGTATGATACTTTGTTTCTTGACTGATGGCTGCTCAATAAGCCCAATTGCCAAAGAGCCTATCTGTAAACCTTTTAACCTCTTTTAAAATATAGACACAATTTAAATAAAATATTGTAATTTAATATTTATCATTTTCAGTGTACAACTTATTCACATCTGAACACAATTCATCTTTTTTTAAAAAAAGTGTCACTACTTATTTGCTATCAGATTGTCAATAGGCTTAATTTTTTGGTTGTTTTCACTCTGTTTAATTGAAAGAAATCTACATCAATCTACTTCAATAAAAGTCCCAATAAGGTCTTACGTCAATAAAAGTCCTATATCTTGCAAATATGGTGAGTACTCTATTAGTGGAATGTTTATTCAATGAAAATTGTTTAATGCTAATTTTGTTTATGTTCTATGTTCTCAATTTGTTATATTAAATCAACTTCTGTGATCATATTAATATTGACAATTCTTGCAATAATGAGATGTTAAATGTTATTTATGTTATACAATCTGTCTTACTTTTTCAATGTTTTCACCCACTTATGATGGGACTGGTTAATCTAAGTGTTTATTGTCATCCACCTTTTCCTGAGAATTACAGAGGTTTTGTTGTCATTAACTGAATTTTTTATGTATATATGTATTCATCCTTATAGGCTTTCTGGAATTCACATACATCCCTATCTAACATTCTATCAAATTATCTGATAATTTAAGGTTAATTTTCTGTTTGATAAAACTACGATCAGTACTTGTGATATGGCATAATTAATTGATTGAGCTGGGAGGGAAAGGTAAGATTAATCTTGTCTCTTTCCTTCCTACTGCTGTATTTTTTTTAGTTTAAGAGTTTGTGTTTTATGGCTGTAATACTCACTGATCATGAAAAATTGTAATTAACAGTAAATAAATTATTATTATTATGTAAAAAGTCTTTTTTGTTTTATTAGTCACAGTTCAAATGTGTTTTTTTCTGTTATCTTTAAAGTGCCATCTTCTGTCTGGATTTCCTTTCACTTTAGGTTTTTGGTCAAATGCTGATTAGCATACAGTTCCACACTTCAAGGAAAACTGAACTTAAATTATTTGATTTTGGTGAATTAAGTGTGAATTACCTGTTTATTAAACAAGTTTTAGGTAACTGAATTTTTTTCTTTTCTTTCACTCTTTTATGTTCCAATGTGCTAGTCAGTGAGAGATTTAAACAAAATGAAATTAACAGATTTTAAGGAGATGTAGTTTACATGCATCCTTTTTTTCTATTCTATCTGTATTGTCATTAATGAGAAATAGACTTACAAATATTTCATGGCAATAAAAGTATCTTCATTTTACCTACATTAATTAAAATTTATTGCATAAAATGAATTTTTAATATGTTAACTTTCTTATTTAAATTTAGTTTGTTTTTAATTAATTCTTCTTAGGTCCTTTAATTAGATTATTCTTTCATATCTTCATTCTTGTAATTCAACATTGTTGAATTGCAAATCTTAAGCAACCTCATTCCTTTTTTATATAGTGAGGCCACCTGTAGCATCTTACATTCATAGATCCCCCAGTTCACACTGCGAAATGTGTTGTACTAGGACCAAACTAAAATGGTGGTTAGAGCCAGTATCAAAGTGGTGACTGACTGCATTAAAATATAACTGGTCTAGCCTACTCTCAAACTTCCAACCATCCATCCAAGGAAGGCAGGTGCTAATCCTTTATACCATCCTGACGTATGGTCCACCATTGTTAGTGAGCTTATACTAGTGTACTTAGCATTATGATGACTAGTGCACCAGCTGCAATTGTAATAATAGAAAGTGTTTATAGCTAAATTATAATAAAAACATGAAATACGTTATTCAAACATGAAGTATTGTTTGATAAAAAAATATATATATTCTCGTTTATATAGAAAGGATTCATAAAATTCAGATTTAAGCATTAGGTTGTGTAGGTCCTATTCAATTACTAGTTGTTTGAACCCATTAACTATCTAATATTGTAACTATCAATTTCAAACAGCTTTGATGTTGAGTTAGAAAAAATGTATTGAGTTAGAATTATAAAATATTATTTGATGTGTTCACTGTTAAATTTAATTTTAGTATGTGTGTATGTAACAATGAATGTATGTGTGTAATGTTTTATGTTTTGCACATCAATGCATGCCATCTACTTTTTTTGTGTAATAAATTAAACTGTATTTGCACGTTTGTAAATTATTGTATATGCATTCATGACTGTGTGTGTTTGTGGGGAGGGGGGCACATGAGTGCGTGTGTGTATATACTTATGTGCATGTGTGCTGAGTGATTGGATATATATATATATATATACATATTGTCGCATGTTTTGCGGCTCAATCAGGATATTGAGAGGTTGACAAATTAGAATGTTTATATAATTACAGTTTATTGGTTTACAATGTTCATAATTACAACATTTTTTTTCTTTGCGGAGGGAGGTGGAAATGCATTTACGCACGGAGTGTCAGGCTCCCGCTGATGTTATTATCCAATCACTATCACCAGTACCGACTAAAACCACCCCCCTTACTAGCAGGACTCGACCCGGAACCGTTTAACACATTACTTCCGGTCGAGTCCTATACTAGCCTGATTAGGTGCTATCTAATTTCCAGGACTATCCAGGTCAACCTTTTTGGCCCTGAGGATGTTGCCGACGAATCGGGCTACACTTTCCCAGCTGCTCCACTGAGCATCATCTCAACCACGTTGTGGGGGCTCAGTGCTCCGAGATCCACCTCTGGTGTCCCTCGATCTGCCGCCCACCGAGCACATTTGAAAAAGGTGTGCTCAGCGTGGTCCCGTATACCGGGGAAATAGAGGCAGTCGGTGGACGACGCTTTCCCTATGACATGGAGGTAAGCGTGGAAGTACCCGTGACCCGTTAAAAATTGTAGTACTGCACCTCTCCATGCCGTCGCTCCATCCACGGTCTAACCAGAGGGATAAGCCTTGCGGTCCATTTTCCTCTGGTCTCGTGGCCCCAGGTCTCTTGCCATGCGAGGAACGTGGGAGTGCGTTTCTCGTTGGCAATGGTCTCCCGGTCTTCGCCTCCTGTAGATCACCTGGCGCTCCCTTGCCAAAATAGCAATGGGTATGACGCCGGGGACCATAAGTACTGCAGGCTCGGAGACCGTCCGATACGCGGAATCGACTCGCAAGGATGCGGTGCGTTGCACCTGTGCGAGCCGCTTCCGGTTTCCTGCAACTCTTAATGCCTGGGCCCACACTTCCGACCCGTATAACAGGATGGAATGCACCGTGGACAAGCAGACATGTACACCGCAGACAGCAATCGCCGTCTGCTGGCCTTCGGTCCGCCGACATTCGCCATGAGCCGGCTGAGAGCAGCTACGGCTCTCGCAGCTTTGTCGGCGGCTGTACGAAGCTGCTCAGCAAAGCTGAGTTTCCGGTCAATCATCATACCGAGGTACTTTGTGGCCGGCTTGGTCTCGACAGCCTCTACCCCGACCCGCAGGGAAAGAAGGCTGTCGATACACTTCTTCGTTAGAACCACGATCTCCGTTTTGCTGAGGGCTAGAGACAATCCATGGTCGTCCAGCCAGGCACTGACTCTGTGCATGGCTCGACTGAGCCTCAGTTGGGCGCGCTCCACGTCGCGGTTTGCAACAAGTAGTGCAACGTCATCAGCGTACCCAACCAACACAGATTCTTCAGGCATCTCCAGCCTCAGCAAGCCATCGTAGACGGCATTCCAAAGGTCGGAACCGAGAATCGACCCCTGCACCGCCCCTGACGTGATCGCAGTCCTACGCCAGTCTGCCGGAGAGATTTAGGTTTCGTAAATGAGACCCCGGTTCCTCATGTATGCTTCCACCATTCTGAGGAGGTATTGAGGCACATGGAACGAATGCTCCAGGGCCCGAATCATATCGCTCCACCGTGCGGAGTTGAAAGCGTTTTTAACGTCCAACGTAACGAGAAGGACCACACGTCGCGTAAAGTGATTGTGGTCCTCTGATCGCCGCACTGCCTCAACAACCTCTTGAATTGCGTCTAGGGTCGACCGACCCTGCCGGAAACCGTACTGGTTGGATGACATGCCACCTGCCTGATTCATCGCCGCAACCACTCTTTTCTTTAACAGCTTCTCCAATACCTTTCCAGTTGTGTCAAGCATGAACAATGGGCGGTAGGAGGACGGCGACTTTGGGTTTTCTTTGCATTTGGGAATTAGCGCAAGATGCGCGGTCTTCCACCTGGCGCTAAAAAATTCTGCCTTCAGACATGCATTGTACATGTCTAGTAGAAGACGGGGCCTGTAGCGTCCCACTAGTTTGAGTACCTCGGCCGGTATACCGTCGGGACCAGGGGCTTTTTTGCCTTTCAGCGGCCTTTCTATTTTCACATATGAATCTTTTATAATAAAGATAGCAAATGTATAGAAAATTTGTTTCCACTATCATCAACCAATCAAATTATTTAATAGCTTTGTATAGTTACCTGCTTTTCTGAATTTTTTTAAAGAAAATGGTTACTTATCAGCTTATCTAACGACATTTGTTTTTCTCGGCGGTTCAAAATTTTGTGAAAATGTCACACAGAATTATCATTGAATAAATTTATAGCGCGCATAGCCACTGTCTTATTAGGGTGATGTTTTTCAAAGTACAATGCAACAGTTCCCATGCTTTCAGAATTTCTTATATTGCGCCAGAAGATTGTTGCTGTTTCTTCGTCCTTCTCCATTGACAAATTCTTTTCTACAACTTCTTGCTGTGAAAGACAATGGAATTCTATAAGCTGTTCGGTGGTCAGCTCTTGGTTCACAAGCTCATCAATATCATTGTTATCCACCCTCAGTCCCATGATATTGGCTAAAGACACATTCCCGTTGATTGTAGACTCCACAGGTACTGTTTCAAACCCCTCAAAGTTACATTCGACAATGCTTTCTGGCCAAAGCTTCTTCCAAGCAGAAGTGAGGATTCTCTTGGTTATTCCTTCCCATGCACGCCTTATCAATCATCTTGAGGCAGCAACGATGTGAAAGTGATCCTTCCAAAACTTTCTGAAACTGAGATTGATCTCTTCAGTCATCTCAAAACAACGTTCAAAGAGTATTTTAATGTAGAGTTTCTTAAAGTGTGAAATAACCTGCTGGTCCATAGGCTGAAGTAACGTGCACAAGTAAGGCATGGAGTAGCAGATTCATCCCGAGCAAATATTTTTTCACAGAAGGACCAAACACTTCATGATCCAGTCATTAAAAATGTCATGTGTCAACCAAACCTTGTTGTTGGATGATCCTGGGATTCGGCCGTTGATGATGGTAGCGAGTTCTTAACGAGGTCTGCGAAATAATTTTCGCTTTCTGAAAAATGATGTTTTCGTTAATAGTATCGCCTTGTGATTGCTTTTCGTTTATCCATATGACAAGCAACCTTTCAACATTGTAACCGTTGCGTAGATATTCTTGTCACTCGCTTTGAAGAATCTATCTCCTTAATCTTGCCCTTGTTTCTGAGGATAGTTCAAATCGTAGATGTAGACCGATTGTATGTGCGTGCTAGATCAGCCACGTTCACAGCTCGTTATCGCTTTTCAATGATTTCACGTTCATTTCTACGGTAATTTTTTTTCTCTTATAGCTGCCTTCTTGTGATTTATTCGTCGGGGACATTTTTGCAAGGGTTACTTAACTTTACACAAAAAATATCACAAACAGTGTCTGAACACAAGTTTGGAAAAATATGTAATCAATAACGACACTGACAACCTAGCGCAACGAATCCTAAACACAGACTGATGTAGCGCTGGCGATGAAACGTTCCACAGCGCATGTGCACAAGCGACTGACGTGAAAAGGAGGGTACTTCTTTCCCGTATCACTCGTTATGGATAATATCGCTCGAAGGAGCGATAGGATATTAGAATATCGAAGGAGCGATATTTTTACTATGTATTTTGCTCGTTATGCGAAATACTTATGTATGATCTATCAAAACAGTAAAAATGTGGTTTTTAATATAAAAAAAGGTGTTATTTATAAAATTTAACTTCTGTGAATAAGTTTTTATCTGTTGTCTGCTGTCAATTCATATTTCCTATATTGTTTCTACACATGCAGTTAGCGATTATTGTAGTTTTAAATCAGTTAGGGTTTAAATCTTATACACCATGCAAAATGTAGAAAATAAAATAGGGGGATACTTAACAAACACTATTAACTCTTACACATAATTATCAAAGCAATATTTTTATTCTTTATTTATTTATTTATTTTTTTTTTTACAAACACTACAGAAAAAAATTGATAAGACTGGATATTTCATGATTTAGAATTTACTGTAACCATACTTTAAGTTTTAGTTTAATCAAAATTTTTAACGTGCATTATTTATATATCACAGTATTTTAGCTATGATATTTTTAAATTAGTGAATTCAATTACCACAGCGTTATTATAGAAGACATTAATTTGAGGTGCAACATGTGAATCATATTTACTGGAAATGGTTGTATGTTTTTATATATGTTTATGCTCATGTGTATTAGTTTTTATTTACACATTCTATTGAATATGTAATAAATATTGTTTAGGATGTTTTTTTTTTTTTTTTTTTTTTTTTAATCATAAGATCTAATAGATAATTTAACAAAAGTAATTTAGACTACTGTTTAAGAAACAAGTCATTTTGTAAGTTATCAATCACATTCAACACTACCAACACTTTTTTAATTATTGTAAAGATAAAAATAATAATTTTCATCTATTATGAAATGTTCTTCATCCACTTCAAATTAACATGGTTACAAAAATAAATTATTATTCCAGCTAAAAAGTAAGTTACATTTTGAAAATTACCAAGAACATAAAACAGAAACAAAATTCAGTAAATAAGAGGTTAGCAAATATTTCAATATCGTACAGAATTGTCATCATGTACTCTTTTATTTTTTAATATTGGTTTCTCTACTGTGAAAAAATTAAAGAGGCCTAATATAGTCAAACGTTTTGGTTTTTAACAATTGCAGAAAGTAGGGATCTGATTTTCTGGTTGAAAAGTATAACTTTTTCATTATTTTTTAATTTTTATTCTCAAAATAGACCTAAAACGGTACTTTTGAAAAAAGTGTGCTGTAGTTTAAAATAATGTATCATATAGAATTTTGTACATTATTCTGAGCATATAATTTTATGTAATGCCCAGAACTCTTTTAATGTTTTAAAATATTTTTAAGCTGTTTCCATTTAACAATAATTTAATTTATTGTACATTGACTAACTTGGAACACACATTTTGTCCCATTACAAATTGTTACTTGACATTAGCAGTGCCTGTAAGCTTTTATTTATTATCATTTTTGATCTGGCGTGGTCTAAGGAGATGGAAAATCTTTAAAATTTTATCAAACGGAGCAAGAATAATATTTTAATGTTGCAATTTTACAGGCTCAGCCACTGATTTACATTGGCTTATGGTAAGTCTAGAGTTTCTAATTATTTGTTGAGTTGTCTAAAATTATCTTAAGAAACTGTTTGTCCTAACCAGCTACCTGGATCAGTGACTTCAAATGTAGACATTAAGTCAGCCCCATTTTATTGATAGAACTGTATTGAAGTTAATATTTGTGTTTTAACCTTTTGTTTAAGGGTCATTGTAATTATAATTTCTTCAGTAATTTAAGTATCTTTGTTATCCTGCTACTTTCTCCCATAGCTGTTTCTAAATCAGTTTTCTCAAATAATTATTAAGTTTTGTACTACTAAGACAGAATAATTTCAGTGATGATTAAGAGCCTATGTATAGAAGTGTATTATTGGCCAATTGAAAAACTCATAAATCTTACCCTTGTACCCTTGAAATAAAATGTATGCACTACTAATTTTCTAAAACTTTTCTGCTTTCAATTGTATGTTTTTACAAAAAAAAGTAACATTTATTTCACATTATAATGTATTTTTAAATTATGTTAGAAATTTTAAATAATCATTTAATAAGAAAAAATAAATTTATGTGTGTATGTATGTATAGCCGCTCCTGTTCAACCATGTGTACAGTCTAGGTGTTGACTAAATCTCTCCACTTTGCTTTGTTCTTCCAAGTTTCTTCTCTATAAATTTCCTCTCATGTAAACCCTTACTTCTGCAGGTGGTCTTTCACATCATCCAACCACCTTTAGCATGGGCTTCCTACGGCCTTTTTTCCATATTCTTGGAATCCTCCTGCATGTCATTTCCATTCCAACAGAGTTTATAGCGTAATCTTAGTTCCCCCTTTCCCTCTCCCTTTCGTTTTGTCTCACCAGGTCCAAAAATGCCTATGTTCCTCTCCTTCATCACTTCTATCTACTCATCCCTTTTCCGTTTAAACAAGTATATTCAATATCCCAGTTCTTAAATTTGTGACATTCTGGTTTTTTCCCTATTTCCAGTTCTCCAAGGCTTAGTTTGAGTTTTGAAAGCAATTTTCTCTTCACTATCAGCTTGATAGGACTGGTATAACTGCTGTTTGAAGTACTTCTCAGTCAGTACCCTTTGACCTGTCCAGCTTGGGAGGTCCTACCGGTAGCCAGCTACTGCCAGTATAGCTCTCAGGGTCACTGGGACATGTGAGCATCACCACCACATCAAGGTCCTGTACTCCTAGCTGAAGTATACAAAAATAAATTTTATTTTGTTCAGTAATGTGTAGATAACAGATAAATTGGTACATTTAAAGCATTATCATTACATATCATAATCATTACAGTCGTTTTTAGAGGGTATTGTATGACTTTACTGTAATAAGTTGAAACAACATATAATAAAAACGCATTGTTTCATAATAGAAAGGGGAACATAAACTTGTGCTTTACACAATCTGTCAGTCTTTTTTATTGCACATTTAAAGCATCTGATGTACATTAGGCACCTGTCATACTTTTCTCTGAGAGATATGATGTTCAGTGTACACCTAGTTCGTGTAGTAAATAAAGTGATGATATCACTAGTAAGCCCAAACCATCTACATTTCAATGGGCTTGGGATGCTGATATGCAACTTTATATTTGTTTGAGTGAAAAAGGTAAACCACTTCACTTCTCACTTTTTCTTGAGAATCTCTAAATCATTTCCATGAGTGACTTGCAGCTCATGTCATTTATAACCCCTACAATTATGGCATTGAACATACATAAATCACACTGCTCTTTTTTGAAGCTCAAGAATCTTTTGAAAATAAATATCAACCACACAGCCTCATAGTCATTCCATAAACCAGTAAGTTAAGAAGCAAAGTAAAATGGTAATAGAATATATTATGAAAAGAATAACACAGACTAGATATTTTAAAGAAATGGTCATTTTTCAAAAATTAGGAATTTTTAAAATATCAATGACATGGTATAGGTTCTAAGTTGAAATTTAAAAATGAACTTACAGTAACTATAAAAAAACTCGTACAAGTCCCATGAAGAGGTTTTTGTCAGATTAGCTGAAGGTGCTTTTTTTATTTATTTAACAAATTTTTCATGCATATCAAAACAAGTCACAAAAAATAAACTGTAAAATATCAGAAATTTTTGCTTTTACGTATAAGCAAAAGACAACCTTTCAAAATAAAACCTCAGTTTCAATGGTTTAGGAAATTTTAAATAATTGTTATTAAAAAAATAAGCTGAAATTAAAAATATTTGTACACTTATTACTTTGCCATAATTGTAAAAAAAAAATGATATAGATGACTGCTCAAACTAAATTCATCCAAAGCAATGTTTCGCTGATGATGTACAGTGCTACAATGAAATTAAAAGCTTGTGTTGAAGAAGGTTGAGACTGCATTACTACCATACCTGAAAACATTTACACCCATTTACTAGGACAACAGTAATAATTGTTGTACTTTTATTTATTTACTTTTAATTTATTATTGTTTTCATGCTTTATTAGTTATAACTCATTATTAGTATTAATATTTCAATAAATAAAGATTGCAAAAACAAGAATTTCAATTTAGTGTATTTTTAAACTAAAAAAATCTTAACTAGTGCTTGAATGTGTATATTGTATCCATAATTACACTAAATTAGATGTACAATTATTATTGTACAAATTTTTTTTGTGCAATATTTAGAAATTTCAAACACTTTTTTTCGTACGACTGCTTTCATTGTTGATTATTATTAACACTTGCTTGAAATTTCCATTATATGTCCAGTTCCTGTGCAAGTTGGTCATCTCCTTTGTCTTCATTGGAACAGTCACTTTCACTACTATTGTCTAGATGTAAGATAAATTTATTCGTTTTTCATCAATTAGTGGTTTCATCTTCTTATACTAATTTTCAGCTTTTTTTACATGTTCACAATGTGGTTTCCAATCATCCTTATTTATTCTTTCCTTAGTTAATTTTTTAATATTTGACATTAAAAACATTGTGTTAATACTACCAACATATCTTTTCAGAGCCGGCCATACCATCTCGATCGGATTTAAACTGGGATGGTAAGGTGGAAGTCACAGAACCTGATGCACATGTTTTTTTTTAATAGTTCATCGAAATGGTGCTTTATTTTTTAATTTCTATGTGATTTAATTATGATTTAATTATGTCATAAAATTGTGGTTTTAACATTGCTTTATTAAATGGAGTATTGTTCTTTTCTAATCAATTAATCATGCCACTTTTCCTATCATTTTAATTCGAAGGCTTCTCTAGATGTGAATTGTAGTATAATGCATTATCAATAACAAACACCGGCTGGGACAGAAAAACCAGGAATTAATTTTTCAGATGTCCACTTCATGAAATTATTGTTGGTGCTGTCATGATAGTCACCACTTTTTGAACTCGTTTTACGAAGTTAACATCGCATTCAGAATGAATCCCATTTCTCCTCCGGCGTTGGTTGTGATAAACCGATCACCTTTATTAATCAGCACTTTTGCACCACTGTCATTTGATTATGATATTGTCGTCAAATGGGACGTTAAAATATACAATTTGTCCAAATAAACAATCGAAGAATTTTTTTTCTGAAATCTGTCATTTTTCTTAAATATTTCATCCTCTTCTACCAGATGTCTTCTTTCTCAGTCAAAAGTTTCCTATTATTGTTAGTTTTACACCACTTAAACACTAACTCTTTCAGGACAGCTGCTAGTGTAGTTCTAGAAACTTTAAATTGAATCCTCTTTTGAAGTTTTCACGTAATTTATTTAATAATATTTAATTTATTTATTAACGAGAAACTCGTTAAGTGTTCTTCTTACGCCTTGATCAAACTGTTTAATCTACTAACTGGTTTCGAACTTGTTTATACTCTTTTAGTGTGCTGAATGAGCACAACTGCGATTTAGATTTAAGAAGATTGTGCATTGCTTTTCGGAGTTTTTGAACTTGTGAGCTTGAAATCCCTGCAGTGGTTCTTTCTTCACGTTTTTGAATGTGTATTAAATGTTTGCCTAATTTTAACTTCTAATTTTCCTAACTTATAGCTTCTTTGTTCATAATATTGTATAAATTATGAACTATATTACGGGCTTGACTACACAGCTTTTCATTCTTAACTATGGATTTAAATCATGTCATTGCAAAAAAAATTCACTACAAAAAATGCACAAAACATACAAATTTATTAATACACACAAAACATTTACTAACACGCCACAAATTACAGAAGAAAATACCATTCATACCAGGACACACCAAGAATTGAACTAAAACATTTTATTGAAAATGAAAAATAAACATTAGTACTGAATATTAGTTAACAATGAGATACAAAGTTACTTACTTATTCTATATTCTGGGGTTGTTTTCCGACTTGTTGAAAGGTGGCTTTGGTGAGGGTGCTCTTAAAATCAGGAAAGGATATGAGTGAGGTCAGCAATAATCAACCCATCAGCCTCTTGCCGGTAATCAGCAAATTGCTTGAAAGACCGGTTGTGGAACGGCTCTGGGAAAGCATCGATATGAACGATTTTCTAAATTGAGGCCAATATGGCTTTATGAAAGGGGTTGGTGCCAAGGGTTGCATCTTAAATGCTCGTGCCAAGGTGGAAAGCATAGACTGTAAATATGTTTTGGCAATTTTTATTGACATAGAGGCAGCATTTCCTTCCTTGTGTTGGAGTTCTGTTCTCTATGAGCCGGAACGCCGCAATGTTCCCGTAGTCCTGCAGGCCGTGGTACGTGCGTATTTGTCTAACCGTACGGATCTGTTTAAGGATCCGCACCTAGTTGTGGAAAAATCAGTCACCCGCAGGGTTCCGTTCTAGGTCCCTTGCTGTGGAGCCATGTGGAAATTGCGAAGAGGTAGGGAGGCTGAGGTATTTGGGATGCGGTTTCGAGCCGGGTCTGTACCGGAGCAGAATGGTGATTGCAATGCACTGGTTCTAAATTTCGTTCAGTTGCCCATTTCCCGCCTGCGGAGGAGGCTTTACAGCCTTGCGATGAAAGTATGGCAACAAGAATGGCATGCCACGACTAAGGGTAGGTCCTTGTATAGATTTATACAGGATTTGGGGGATGGTAGATCTCTAGTTCATTTTTAAGGGCACTGGGAGCCCAAGAGCTTTCCAACCACGCGAATTTGAACCAATATTTGTTTCCGTTCCACCTGGCAGCTGATGAGCTGTGCTTTTGTGGGGAGGTCTAGTCGAATGAACATATGATGTTCAACTGCCCAGATCTTCGGGGGGCCAGAACACAGGCCACTCTGTAACTTATAGGTCAAGGGGAAAATTGGAAATATTAAATATTTCCAATTTTTTTTTGTTTTTTATTATTTTATTATAAATTGGAATTATTTGGAATTCAAATAATTTCTTTCTATTTAAGTTTTTTAATCCTATTTAAATTCCATAAGTATTTTATAACATTAATAAACATTTTCCATCAATAATCTCATAAAAGTCCCAAACAGTTAATTCTGGTAATCTTGATAGCTAGTCCAACATTTCATTACATCATTCAAACATTCATCTTTTTACAACAGTTTTATATATTTGGATAATCAGCTAAAGTACCATCTAGTTGAAAAATAGTGTAATTGTTCTCTGTAAGATGAAGGTAAAAGTTGTATGGTAATTTGATTCCTGGGAAAGACAGTTAACTATCCTGATAAACCCCGATAGCTAGATCATCCTTCTTTACCACCAACTCCTTTTTCTTATCCTTAATACCTTCTTCATATTTCAGTTTTGTAGGTGTAGGCATCATGTTAGATCTTCCTGCCTTGAAAACTGGCATTTTATTTTGAAAGGTCACCATTTTTTAAGTACACAGAATAGCAAAAGAAGCTAATATTTATGAATTTTTTTTTTTGAGTTGTTTTGTATCTATGCAAAATTTCAGTCAAATTGATTGGTAAAAAATAACTAGAGATTAGACCTTGTGTTCTGCTGTACTGACTTCTAAGTTTAACCTTTATGGGACTAACATACTGTAAATACTAATTCATGGTCAGACTAGGTTATTTTATTACAGTTACTCACCTTTTTGTAGTCATTTTCTTTATGATTTATCACTTCAAAATCACTGGTAACGGATATTATTTTAATCCATTAAAAATGTAAAACTTTTTTTACTTTATATTTGTAAACAAATTTTAAAACACAATTTTTATTATAAACATAGACAGAATTTCATTTCTGTTTATGTTTAATTTAACATAAACATATTTCTGGATTCACTAACAAAATATTTACAAGAGCTTCTCTTGTGAATATTTTGTTAGTGAACTATGCTTTGTTAATGATTATGCTTTTATTGTAGTGTAATCTAAAATTTTATTTTTGTGATAAATTCCAAACCATGGAGAAGCACACAAATCTACTTACATTGAACACACATTTGGCATGATTTTCTCCTCTTCTTTTGCTCTGATTGAGTATGAGTGCAAACATGACATTATCTCATAGCATTTTTCCTCTTATGGGTTTCTGAAAGAAATGAAGGGAAGTGTCTCTCAGTTAGCCGAAGTGGTGGCTCATTTTTTTATGGACGTGTCCTGCACATTGAAAAATTCTAGCAACATGGTATTTTCTAACAGCTGATAAATAACCCCTAGTTGAAAATTGGCCAAACTTATTTTTTCCCACTGTAACCGTGTACAAATTATGTGCATTTAACAATGCAATATCAACAGTATGAAAAAATAATTTTTTGTGCCACTTTATTGTTTTTCAGACATATTCTACCAAACTCATGTCACTTCTGTTGACAGTCCCCGTCTTATCATTATAGTTAATAATGCAGGCTGGTTTCTGTATATTAGAATTAGTCTGTTTCATCTTTCTTCATTTTTTGGGGGAGAGGTGTCATCAATTTTTGGTTCCATTGAACGGTTCCACAGGAATCTGTTTTTAATTTGTGGAGATAGAGTGACACAGATGGACTAGTATATCAGTTGTCAGTACAAAGAGTTTGGCCTTTATTCATGTTAGGGGTCATAAAAGAAGTCACTATATTTCCAGATATGCCTAACTGTGAAATATTATCTATTTAAGTATCACAACCAGTTTAAACAATAAAATCTAGGACATACCCAAGTTCACAATCACATAAAACAAATAAATAGCTTTATTCAGAAATGATGGTGCTTAGTTTTTACTACTTGCAATTAAGCCTTCCTTTGAACAAAACTAAGGACTCATCAATTACTATATTTTGAAAAGGATAAAACATATTTGAGAATTTTTTTCAATTTATCTAATTATTCTTGAATTTTGAAAAAAACAGAAGTCGGGTGGTTGATCTTTGTTACTGGCAAAATGAAGTGTACTAAGAATGTTCATAGCCATTGTTTGGAAAAATATTGGGGAATGCTATTCTTTTATAGTGGGGAAATACTTTTTACATAATTTTTCTTATTTCTTGACATAAGCATGGTCAAAGTTAAAAATTTATATAATTCATCTATGTCGGTTAGTCTCCATCGTAAGTTTGAATGAACAAAATTGGTTTGTTCAGAAGCTTGGGTATAATACGTGTTTGTTTCATTTACTATATATTCAATAATTTTGAGTGTTATTAGAACTTTAAAATAACTACAAAAATCAGATTCTTTATTAAAAATTGCTTGTTTTATGTCAGAATTAGAATTATCAAAGTAATGAATAATGGGAATGAATTTAATATCAGTCCAATTTACACTATCATGTAGGCCTAGGCCTATTATGTTAACCTGAGATACATGTTTTAATTTTTGTCTTTTATTTGGTGGATTTCTTTCACTTGAAAATGTAACTGAGGTTTCAGGTTAAATTTCTGTTTGTTTTTGATTATTATTATTAGAAGTTGATGCAGTTTCACAACCAATAAACGTACTAACCTCATAAGCAGGAGGGATTTAATAAATTTTTACAGCTGGGTGTATAACTTTCAAGGGTCAAAATTCCTATTAAATATCTTGTTAGAGTGTCTGGTGTCTATGATAACATAAAGCTGCTTTATAACTCATTCAGTTACAGCTAAAGATAAGATTCAAATAAAATTGCAGAAGAAGATGAATTACCAAAGAAAATTATATTTTTAATCCATGGACTGCTACACTTACTAGCTGAAAAATGCTATCAGCATCCATACATCCAACCAAATGGAAACCATAACTGGACAAAACTGTTTTACCATAACCGGTAAGGTTAAATAATTTCACAATCTTCAGGAACCAGTTTGGTTTTTAAAAAATGGCTTTACCATCAGTGTTTTACAGTTAACTCATTATTTATGACTTCTTTTTTTTTAAGTTATAGTTCCCTGACATGTTGAAGTGAAGGTGTTGCAAAAGTCATATGGTTGTAAGAAATCTAATGTTTCCTTTACAGTTCATGTCAATGCCACCTTCTGCCGTTTGCTGTTTTAAGGAAAACATAATTCCAATCTTTAATGTCAATCATATTTCCTTTTTATACAGTGTGTAGTTTGAAATATTCTTGTAAGGTATATCTCTACTGAAAAAATAAATAAATAAAACTAAAAGGATTAGAATTTTCAAGATTAGTATGACAGGATTCATACTTCATATTCATATCATCCATTCTGTTAATTTGATTTAGAACTGTATTCTTTTGATTCTAGTGACAGGAAGCAAAAAACTGATTCAGTGTAAAAATGTTTAGAAAGCAAAGGAAAGCAACTTTTAACATTTATTTAGTTTGGTAAATTTTTTGGTTTAAATATTTATTACATAAGACAACCACAGATTGATGGTTGTGGTTATGAGTTCACTTCCCTACTAAGGGATGGCATTTTATCATCATGGGCTCTCATCATCATAAAAAAAAATTATCTTTGAAATTTGGAGTTTGCCTATAGAGTGTAAAAATGAATTATAGATATAAATGTTGTTGTATTAGTTAATATATGAGTACATACTGTAGGAATTGTTGAATATATTTAGATGTTAGATGAACCATATTTTGTTATAATTTCTATAGTGTTTTTGATTTTCTAAGTATACCTTGTCCAAACCGAATTGGCACAGATCTGAACTAGGCGATGGTTGCCTAACTAGTGTGGGGCTATAATATGTTACTCGTGGAAGACAGTATACATACGGTATAATAAATTTTACAGTATGTATACGGTATACATTTTTTGTTATAGTAATTTTTTAATTTAACAAATTTTATTATACTAATTTATGGTATATTTTTTCTTTGTTTTTCTTAGTATGTTTTATATTAATGTTTATTCCAATCAATAAACAAATTCACATCATAGATTTTTAAATTATTTTTAGTCTTATATTTATATAAAAAAATAAATAAATTCGTAGTCGAATAAAACAACACACAAATATTTAGCTGACTTATTTTTACCACTCTTATATTAACTTGCTCTTGGACTATTGTATGTGAGATTCATGATACGGAACCTTTCTGTCGAATTTTGAAGCACTTCCGCTTATCCACTCGCTCTGAAATTTTGACACAGGTTTGCTCCTGATGACAACACATTTTAGCAACATTTTCATGTCGTTAAGATGCCCCAAGTTGCTAAGTGAAAAAAAAATGCTCCTTAAACTTATGCAACCTCGTTTACATGCATATTTTCTTAGTGAAAGAAATTTTAAGTGAGCTATATATTAGGGTATACAGTTGCTACTAGACATTCTGTACAGTAGCGACCGAAGTTTTGGGAAATTTAGCACTTTTTAACCGGATCAGAATTTTCAGATGAAAATCGCAAATATCTCGAAAACGGTCGGTCCTAGCGCTCTGAAAAAATTTTCGACCCCCCTTTCGTGAAATCGCATCCGCTCCCAGTGGTACCCGACAGAAGATAATATTTTCGAGTGCCCCCGGGGCGCCGTTCGGAAATTGGGGAGGGGGTGCGATGGGGTGCCACCGTAATATCTCGGGAACCGCTCGTCCAATTTTCACGATTCAATTGGCGTATGTTTCAGCAGGTCAAACGCTGACTGTTTAACGCATCGGATTCACTCTTGATCGACCGGATCTTGTTTATCTCGAGATTTAATCGTTTAGCCCTATGTTTTGATTGCACTCACCCACCGTAAAACGTACCGATCCGATCTTTCGCTAAATACGCGCCAACTTGTGTGCTAGCACAGCTGTAAAGTATAAACTTATGAATAAAAAGTAGAAAATAAAAAATATATAATAAAAACTTTTTAAAAACCACTCTTATAATGCACTAAAAAGTAGAAAATAAAAAAAATGTAAAAAAAAATTTCAAACACCACTCTTAAATTAATGCACTAAAATGTAAAAAAATAATTTTAGGATGGTACCAGAATGGATTTGACAACAAGCTTTGATGTATAACAAGCGGTGATGTATAAGATTATGTGAGTCATAGCTTCAAATTAAAAATTTGATGTTTGCCAATTTTTTCATATGCGTGATGAATGGCCTAAATAGTGGAGCGCAAACATGAGAACCCCATTCTTTTGCGAGGAGAATTAAATTTTTTTCGAAGCTATTTCACCAGTAATTTGTTAAACTGTTCTTTTTGAGACTCCTGTGGCAGATGCAATACGTTGTACAGCTTTTTTGTGACTAACAAACATTCTATTCCAAACTGCAGCTTCTGCCATGTAATTAAAAACGTTGTGTATAATTTTTTCCCTTGGTGGTGAATGCCTTGAATAGACAAAATAAATTAGACATAATATGCAAAATAATAAAATCAGTTCACTACCATAAGATGAAAGCTAACAAAAATTTAGTAATTTAACATAAATAAATTACTTTTATCTAAGACCAAAAATATTTCTTAAGTATGCTCTCCAAATCATCAATTTCAATAGATCACAGGTCATTAAAATCCTTTACTTCATCTGCGTTACCATAACATGCATATTCGATTTTCATCTAAGCAGAGAATTTCATTGAACAACAGTCCATTAAAATCCTTTACAACCACAACAGCATATTCAATTATAATTAGACGACACTATGTTTATACTTAAACCTTATTATATTCTGTGTTAGTAGTCTCAAATGGTTTATAAAATTCAGTCCATTTATCTGACAAGTAAAAAAATTAGCCTGACCTTTGAAATGAACTACCAGATATCAATTACCTAAATATTTACACAGTATCTCCACAGAAATCTAATAATACTAGCAAGAGAAACAGAATAAAAATAAGGAGAGCCAAGAAAAAGTAGTTAAAATATAAAGTAGGGAAAACAAAAGAAAGTAGTTGGAAAATAAAAAGTTAATTGGAAAATTGATAGGGATGATAAAGAAGTGTTTTGTTGTAATAATGAAACAAAAATATGAATGAACAAAAAGTAGTCACAAATAACATTCCACATGTTATAGAAACAACAATAAAAGCTTTATTTGGAATAGATTTAAAAAGAGTAATAATATTTTTTTGTAGAAAATACGGGACATCTTGTTAGAGATATAGTAGATATAAATTATACTGATAACTATCATAAACAAAAAGGATTGTTTAAACCATTGACAGATCATTTTTCTGACAACATAATGATTTTAAAATTTTAGATGCAAAAGATGGCAAGCTTAAAAAAAACATTTAATGGTTAAAAAAAAAGAAGGAATTTGTGGATCTTGTAATGTGTGTGTATTTACTTGGTCAATTTTCCAAGTAAAAGTTAGCAGGGCATGGGGTTAAGGCTATAAAACCTAAAATTTACTCTAAACAATAACTTATCAAATTAAAATAAATTTAAGAGAACTGGATGCTGTTTTCAACAGATACAGAGACTTATTTATAAAGATTACATGCAAAGTAGAACTTGCAGACGTTAAAATAGAACAACTTGTAGAAGATTTACCTGGAATTTTAAATAAAATTAGAAGAGACAATTATTTTCTTTTGGATTTGGAAGTTACACAGGATTTTACAGGGTTATTTAATAAGGGAGAAATGGAAAAATATTTAAGTGACAATTACAATTTTTAGGCAAAGATAAGTTTGGTAATAACACCACGAAAGTAATTGTTAAAAATAACAATACTGTAGAACTAAATTGTTACATGGCTTAATTCTTTAATGGAGTGTTACAGCTACAAATTAATGGAGATGTGCAATTGATTGCATATGTGGACAATCTGGCCATCCTAGTCATTGGTGGGACAGAACGAGAGGTGAGAAGATGTGCGACCGATGCAGCTGAAAAAATACAGAATTGGCTGGAAAGTAAAGGACTGTCTTTGACAGCACACAAATCATCGGCGGTGGTCCTGACAGGCAGAAGAAGACTTTGGAATATGGAAATAAGACTAGGTGAAACTATAATTCTCACGTTCAGGTCAGTAAAGTACCTCGCCATGTGGTTAGAAACCAACAGACGATATACCGAGCACCTGACAAAGGTGACAGAACGTGCTGGTGTCATGATTGACAAGCTTGGAATGCTGATGAGCAATCAAAATGGTTAACGCTCATCCTAGCAGAGATTGATACTATCAGTGGCAATGCCAATTATATTGTACGTGGCCCTGGTGTGGTGAGAAGCATTTGAGATTCAGAGGCATTTACTGAAAGTTTCGGCACTGCAACAGAGGGTGGCGATACGTGTTGCCTCAGCATACTGTACGGTTTTCAGGAACGCCATAGAAGTAATAGCAGGGGTTCCTCTGATTAAACTGTGCCTACTGATGCTGCGCAGGATAGGTAATGGTATGACTAGACGAGATGCAATCCAATTGATGCTAGACGAATGGCAAGCTTTTTGGTTGGAATCGAATACTGGTGTGTGGACAAGGAGGCTGATAACTGACGTCAGAGTGTAGATAAAAAGGGACCATGGGGATGTGAGCTTCCATTTAACACAGTTTGTTGACGAGTTAACATGGTGAGTTCGGTGCCTATTTGTACAGGTTTGGCAGGAGGGAGAGCCCTGTGTGTGTTTATTGTGGAGAGAACGATTCAGTAAATCATACGATTTATGACTGCCCCAGATGGGTTGGGGCGAGACAAAGAATGGGAATGAGACAACTGACCCCAAAGAACACGTTCAGCTATATGTTGGTAGGCCAACATGAATGGGGCCAAGTGAATTCTTGGAAGAAAGAAAGAGATGTAAGAGAACAGGAAAAGAGTAAGGGTATAAGAACTACAATAATAAATTAAGAAATTAAATTTATAATAAAAAATGAGAAAATTTTAAAATAAAGTGAGAAATACTGTAGGAAGGTAAAAGTAAAAGCCTAAAATGAGAAAATAAACGTGGAGAATAAAGATGAGAAAATAAAAAGAGAAATGGGGAAATAAAAAATAGAAAGAAATAAATTGAAAAAATAAAATGAGAAATGAAAAAAAAAATAGGATTAAAAGATCGAGTCCCGGCCTACTGAATGAGCGACCCCTGCAGGGCATGGCATAGCTGGACCCTGTGGGGTCTCAGGAGGCTAGAGGCATTGGCAGACGTCGAGGATGCGCAATACATCTCTGCTGGACCATACTCGACGGCGAAGGAAAAAATATTCTGACACAAAAACTAAGATTTATAACAAGATTGTTTGTCAGTTAACTTCTGCTGGAGTAAATAAAATAATAGGTAACCTATTGCAAATTCCTTTCAATACTGTTCAGTTAAAGATCCTTTAAGAAATTGTGTAGAAGTTTTAAGAAGCAATCTAAAATATTTTAAAGATGCTTAGTTTTATTCTATGCCTCTTGCAAAACAGTGGAAAAGAAATATGCAATTCTGTAATAAGTAGCTGTTGTATTGTTATTAAAACATTTTAAATTATGCACATTGGGTTAACAGTAAATCACATAAAATTGTTGTTACAAAGTTAAACTTCCAGAAAACACACAACAAAGATAAAAAATAATGAATTTTATTATTAATGCATTATTTTAATCTTTTACTGATAAATTACCTAGAAATTTTTGCAAACCCAAAAGATATAAGTAAATTATTACTTATGCACAGAGGTTACATTAAATTTGGTAGAACATATTTTTCTAAACCTACAAGTTTGTTAGCATCTACACCAGAAAGAGGTTTAATAAATATAGAAAAATGCATACTATTTGTAAACTGAAAAAATATTAATCATAAGCAGCAATTTAAGTATATATTTACAACATGCAAGAAATGACCCCACTTGTAGAACCTAAAGTTTCTTGCCTAAAGGAAAAACAAGAAGAAAAAGAAGAATTTCTATTAAGAAAGAAGGATTACAAGAATAAATACATAATATCTTTAGATCAAGTTAAAGAAGCTTTAGCATTAAGAGACAACTATCCTAAAATTGTTAAAGAAGTTAAATTGCATTTCCAAACACAATAGAAGGAATTATTTTACATTCCAAATTTGATTTGTACGGTTTTTCGATAAATGTCAAAGGCAAATTTATATATGTTAGTGGTTTAGAAAAAAAGGAAGAACAAGATGTTAAGGTTTGTAATCTTAAAGGACCATTAAAGCAAAAATTTATAAAATTTTCTAAACTGGAATTTTAAAACAAGATTTCTTTAAAATTCCATATTTGTTGCAGTGTAATTCAGAATTTACAAATTTATTTTTGGCCTAAAGAAACACAGTTTTTTAAAATAGAAACTAAAGACAATATAATTCATAAGGATGCTATCTGCCCAAATGTAATGTACATAAATAAGTAAGTTCAAAGTATTCCAAGATCCAAAGGAAGTCCAAGAATTCAATAATGGATAAGAGGAGATACAAGATGTGGCTATGCAAGATATTATAAATACAACTTATTCTATAAAAAATTGTAGTTGCTTAGAATCTGTAGAAGAAGGAAAAGATTTGCTGTGACTTCTATTAAACCAGTGCAGTATAGAGGTAAAGCATGATGGATGTTTAAAATAGAAAATCTAATTAATTAATTTTTTTCTAACTATTGGTTTGAAAAAGAAATGTAGGAAAAAGAGAATCAGTATATTTAAATTCTAAATTCCATATAAAAATAGACAAATTTAATAAAACAACACCAAAAAATTAAGAAAGATTAATAATGTTGATTAATGTTGGTAATTTCTTGGGAAGTACCATTCCATGATGTCTTTTGGTAGCGCATCCCAAAATCTTTATTGAATTTATCCACCAACTTATGTCTTTCTCCTTCTACACACATACAACAGCAAGGTTAATTCGTGTTACATCATCCCATAATAGTTTGAGTAATGGTGATGGTGTCAGTAAGAGTAGTCCGACATATCCCTGTGACAGGTGACCATCCAGACCTTGAACCACCAATTCTCCACTCGTTCACTAGAGAGTGCTCCCGCCACGATTCATGCTTTCTTGTCGCGCAATACTATTACAACTTATTAATATTGACCTACAATTTTTTGTTTGACTAAATGATCCTTGGTGGGGGGGGGTCAAGCACCAATCCGTTACGCCTATGTCACTTAGTAATTAAATTAACGTTTGCTTTGATATTTCACTTTATTCAATTTAAACCATATAAAAGGTGTTTATCAATACGTTTATTAGCGCTAAATTTTTCTGTTAACGGTCTGACAATATTCAATGTTGCAATTAAAAATTTAATAAATAACGTTCAATTAAATTAATGCTGTATGTTAGTGCCAAATGCTGAGCCAACGTTAAACGGTTTGTTAATCGTTTAATTAGCGTTTAACTTAAATTTTAAGTTATGAAGTAACATTTAATAAACTTTAAACACTCTGTTAGCTTTAACCTAAATGTTGCCCAAGTATATAGATAGAAAAATACGGCTGTATATTTGCAAGATGAAAATATACAAGGCTTAAGTCCTATCTGTTTCTGGTATTTATAAATTTATCTTTATTTAAAAAAATACATCAGGAAAAATGACAAACGTTGAGTTGAAATAAAGTAGTGGGCCAATGTTATCAGTTTAAACAAAAAAAAAGAAGAGAATAACGCGTACTTAAATTTTCGGTTGTTATTTGTGTGGTATTAGCTCACCACAAAAAGAAGTTTTAAATATTATCATAATATTTTTTTGACTTTATATTTTATTATAATATTTTTTATTAATTGAACTGGATTTTATTAAAGAGATCTATTATCAAAGATAAAAAGAAATCTATTTATCAAAACATAACTTACATCTTTGTAAAAAACCATCGTAACATTAACATTGATTATAAAAAAAATCACATTATTATTTTACAGATAATACATTATTTTAAACTCACACAATAATTTATCAGCCAATTTATACATATGTTAAAATAATAATTAAAACCCTTTAAGAAGAAAAAAAATAACATAAATCATTATAATAAACAAAAAAAATTTTCAAAGGAAAAATCTGAACAAGAAAACGAATGTAGCAAATGCAGGATTGCTTACAGTCACTATATATTCAAAAACAAAAAATAAAAATATTCAGCAATGTACTTCAGTAACCGATAGTGACATATAAACTCAGAAAAATCATGCTTTATATTTAGAGTTTAATAAGAATTTGTTTCATTTTTGAAAAGCCAATTTAGAGCACTTAATTTTATACTCATTTTATCAATAATTTTAATTTCCAGTGGCACATAGTTATAAATTGTAGGAAATTGATATTCAGTACTACTGAAATATTACAAAATATTTTACATTTAGGTTTTGGAAAAATTTCAAAACCTTCTTATTCCTCAAAATCCTTACTTTATTATAAATTATATTAAAATTACCACTTTTTTTAGAAAAAATATCTTTAGTATTTAAAAAAAATAATAAGTGCCTCAAGGAAAGAATAATAATTGAAAATTATGCTTATCTTTTCTTTTCCTTTATATTTTTCAAACTTCTGAGTACTGCTAATGTTTTAAAATAGTTTTATAACCACCTCCCCCCCCCACAATCGTCAAAGGCCATATTCTAATTTAGACTGACATAGGGAAAAGTATATTATTTTATATATATCTTCTGTACAAATTACCGAATAAAATATAAAATTCTACAAATTTATTATAATTTTTTATTTTCCAATGAAATGTGCTCAGATCTTTTCAAATTTTTGTTCTAGAATTAACCTAAATATTTACAAACATTAACAGCATCAATTTTGAAACAGTTAATTAAGCATGAGGTCACTTGTATAAAATTTAGAAATGACATTATTTAACTGACCAGCATTATAATATATAACATACAAATATACATTATAAAACATTAGTTACATCAAAACGTACTAGGAATACTAATTCAAAATATAGATAAAATTTCTGAAGTAAAATACAATAAAACAAATCTTGAAGCAATTTTTAAGGATCTGAAGACAAAAATAACTGAATTTAAGTACTATTGAACCACAGAAAATGGTTTTCAGAGTGATTTATTTTTATTACTCAATCCTAAATTCAGCCTATGAACCAAAACAATGAAAAAATTTGGCAGTGATAAAATCCGTTCAGATATTAAATTCAAAAATGCAAAGATGTCGCTTTGATCATAGAAACAAAACTGCTAAAATGTAAAACAAAAATTAATAAAGTTCAACTTCGTGATTCTACAAAGGATACATTCAACTTATTGAAAAGAATTACTGAAAACATGTGGTGTAACTAGGCATTTGTTTGGGTGTGATAGCAAAGTTCGAGAGTGGCCAGACGAAAAAAGTAATTGGTCTTTCTTATTCAAAATATTTTAACTGCAGTGGTGATAATCTAAATAGTACCATAATCTTTCCAGAGTAAACTTATCTAACCAAATGATAGGTAAGTGCAATATTTTAAGAAAATTTTTGTTTCAGCTTATAATAATTTTAATGGTAGCTGTAAGCTATATGTTTAAACTGTTTTTACAACCAGCCAGTCATAAAAAAACCATCTCCTGGAATTTGAGATGATCTTAATTAGGAGTAAAAGAAAGATAGTTAAATAATTAAAATTTGTAATAAATTTAATAAATGATTGACAAAACATTTTACAGAAAAGTTAAGAGTATGAGCAAAATTAGTTGCCTTGTGTAGAGAAGAAAAGGGAAAAATTAATGCAAATCGGTAAATCTTATTTCAATGTTAAACCAAAAGCAACTCTAAACATTGTAAGAGATGTAGATTATGATGAAAATTTAGTTGAAAATTGTAAATGTTTTTAAATTCTAAAGACACATTTCTTTAAAATTATGCAAACTAAATGTTCACAACCAACATTAAATGTTGCTTGTTATTTGTAGGGAGACTTCTAAATTTGTCTATTTTAATGTTTATCTTAGAATTTAAATCTGGTTTACTATTGGAAATTTCTTTTTCTAACCGGTATTTACACATATCTTCTAGGTTTTTTAATTTTAAAATAGATCCATCCTTGCCTTTATTTTCTTCTTTTTGTTCATTCATATTTTTATTTTTATTATTACTGTTTAGATTCAAATCATTTCTTCTTTATTAATTAAATGAACTACATTCTTCTTACTCCTTAATATATGAAGTTGTTACAATTCCAGTCACCAGCTGACATTTATTTTACTTTTTATTAAATTCTTATATTGTTTAATGCTAGTTCAGATTTCACAGAGTAAGCATGGTGTTATAAATCTTGAATCATTGTACTACAATACTATATATAAGATTATTACTAACCTATTTATATTTATCAATATATTATGCATTACAATAAAAAAGGTGTTAAGCCACCTATTACCAAATATTGAATGGATTATTTCTTAATCATAAATATGAATCAGTGACATTAAAATCAAGAAACAGTTCACCATATTTTTTGGTCCTCTGATCACGGATATTAAAAATTCCACAATTCATTGTATCAATTCGTAATTAATACCAGAGAAAGGATATTGAAGGTTCAGATACTATTCAACATTGGAATTTGGTTGCAATAATTCATATTATTATAATTTTAATTTATTCATATTTATCTTTATTAACATTATCATTATTTTTGTAATATCATATATTTATTTAATTTACATTAATGGAACAATTAATTAAACAAAGACATTTACTAAAGACCTCAATAGCAAGGATTGCAACATTTATTCATAATTATGATCTTATACAAGGTGACATTGACAATTTATGGATTAAATTAAGGCATCTTCATGATTTGCAAGACAGATATAATCAATCACATTCATTCTCAACCTGAATTGGAGTATGATGATGAAGTTTTAGAATCTGATTGTATATAGGTCGAAGAAGATTTGTGTGCTATAGAATCTAAGTTACAAAATTTTATAGATAAGAGCCAAAAAACAATTAATCAAGAAGTTAGTTTAATTAAACAAACACAATTACAGCCTATAAATTTACCTATATTTAAAGGTAATGTGTTAGAATCGCAGCATTATTTTAATATATTTATTGATTTAATATATAACAGAGATAACTTATCTAACATCCAAAAATTACATTATCTACATTCTTCTTTAAAAAATGAAGCCTTAGCTATCATCAAAGATCTTTCAATAACAAACAAAAATTATGTTATAGCTGTAGAATTGTTAGAATCACAATCTGACAATAAATATTGAACTGCATCTCATAATGCTAATTGCATCATAAGGTCAGATACTATAAAAAGAGAATCAGTAGATAATTTATCAAAATTTATTAATAAAATTTCCTCATGTGTCAATTCGCTTGAATCAATGCAACTTCCTGTCAACACGTATGAATTTACTGTCATCCAATTTCTAACATCTAAGTTGGATTATAACACTAAGATTATGGAATGAGAAATTATCAAATGAAAGGTTTCTCACCTTTAAGTACTTTATCGAGTTTCTTAATTCTAGATAATAACTTTTAGAAAATATTAATTCATTCACTTCAAACAAGCAAATAAATACAGAAAACAAAACCAAAGATCAGCATTATAAAGATACAACTAAACGCTTTAATTTAAATCATAATAAACAATATAAAGAACATACTGTTAGTTATTATGCTAAATTTAGCTTTAATCAATGTTTGTTCCATAACTCAAATCATTATTTATACCATGTAAGGAGTTTTTAAACTTGTCCATTGATGATCGTAAAGCCTTTTTGGAAAATAATTATTGTTCTAATTGTCTGCGTAAAGGCCATTCCATTAATCAATATTATTCAAAAAATTGATGTAAGATTTGTGCTAAGAAACACAATACAGTCATCCATATGAACAAATTTAATGATTCTAGGTTAGAAAGTAATAACTCTGAAATTAATATGTATTGTTTATCTATAATTCAGTCACAGAGGAAAACTGGTAGAGTTCATTCATTCATATCATGTGTTGGCAATGTAATGAAGGAAAACATAATCGAAGGAAAGTTAAAAGAATATGATCCATGCTATTCTGGGCATCAACAAATCCAGATGAGACAATAAAGGTTGAAGTTCGAAAGCATTTTGTTACTGAGAAACCTCTACCTAGAGTATCAATCAAACAATTTTATAATAATTGTAAACAATATTCATAATATTCTAGGAATAAAGAAGATCATTCAAATATCAATGATAATCATAACTAACTGTTGCAACGAGGTAACAGTATTTATCAATATAGATCACGTAAGTTATCTCGTGAGAATATTCCTCAGTCGAAGCATAAAAATAGCAGTACCTGAAAAGGGAATTTCTTTTTTATAACCCCTAAAAAACAATGATTTGACTTTACAAAAATCTACGGATACCAGTGAATCTTAACATTAATATAAATTTAGATGCATTACCTTACTCAAAAGAACAGAATCCTGATTATCAAAATAGTATTAAAGGTACAAACAGTAATCATACTGATAGTAACAATAAACATAATCCTTATCAAGACTTAAGGCCACAATTAAAACATTCAAAAGAACAGAGCTACATCAGTTCTAATGATGTACTATCAATACCGCAAACAAATTTTTTCAATTTCATCCAATTATGATTCGTCATGATGAGCAGAGGTCTAAGACTTGTGCATAAATCATTTATTACTATTCTTTAATGATTGAGTTTATTATTTGCATATTTTATTATTATAATTTCATTTAATTTGTATTTCATATGATTATTAATGTATTCATAACTATTTTTTATCACTAATTTGTATATTTATATCATATTATTTTTTTACAATCATGTTACTTACACTCATGGACAGACTATATGAATATTTACTATACTACATGCATGCACCTTGCATCATGTACATACATACATACAATGTATACGTAAACATTAAAATTGTATGTGGACTTCCTGATTTATGCAGTTTCAAGCAAGCATTATTATTTTCATACCATAACCATTATAAGTATTGTTATGTACATTTAACTTTATTCATTGTTCTATATTATGGTATAATGTATACAGCATTGTATATTACTTTATATTCATTGACTTACTGTATAATGCATTCATTTGTACGACATTGAGATGATAAATCACTTATTATTTTCATTGAATTATTGTGACATTTCATATTATAAAAAATCATAACTTCAATTTTTGTGGGCAGTATGTTTAGATTCAAATCATTTCTTCTTTATTCATTAAATGAACTGCCTTCTTATAACTCCTTAATATATGAAGTTGTTATAATTCAGTTACCAGCTGACATTTATTTTACTTTTTATTACTTCCTTATTGTTTAATGCTAGTTCAGGTTTCACAGAGCAAACATGATGTTATGAGTCTTGAATCAATCTACAACAACACTAAATATAAGATTATTACTACCTTATTTATATTTATCAATGCATTATTCATTACAATAAAAAAGGTCTTAAATATAAACCAAATATTCACTGAATTATTTCTTAATCATAAATATGAATCAGTGACATTAAAATCAAGAAACAGTTCACCAATTACAACAAAACATTTTTTTAACATTCTATCTACTTTCCAACTACCTTTTTTATTTTCCAACTACTTTTTCTTGTTTACTCTTACTTTATATTCTAACAACTTCTTCTTGCTTCCCCTTATTTTTATTCTGTTAGTGTTGTTAGTATTATTAGATTTCTGTGAAGATGCAAGTATTTTAGTAGTTGAAAACTGGTAGTTCATTTCAAAAGTCAGGCTTGTCTTTTACTAAAAATGTTAAAATAGAAGAATTATTAGTTTCTGGTAATTTTATTCTTTGTACCTTAAACATCACTTCGAATTGTAACAAACCTACTGCAGAAATCTTGTGATAAAAAAAGTTATGAATAATTACAAGAGATTCAGCTCATGATGGAGATTTTAATCAGAAATTAATTAGAGATCATGGTGGAATTCCTGTGTGTACTAAATGCTTAGTGGAACGCGACAATTTTTGTAATAAGTTAATATGAGGACCATTACAATAAACAATATCTTGTTCCTAACTGTTTCATGTACTTTAAAAGAATGTTACTAGAAGTATGTTGTTCATTATGTACTAAACTTTGCAGTTATGATGATGAAATCAATAAATGTTATTTCGACTTTTATCATGTATTTGATGATCCAAAGAATAAATGGAAATGAAAGAATTCCATGGGTTTTGAGCTAATAATTTAGCTCAAAAACTGAGTATTATAAATGAAAAATATTATGTATTCTTAGAAATTTAGGATTTGAATTCTCTCTTATTGATTTTAAAATAAACAGTAAACATATACTTATGTGCGGAGAACTGGTTGATAAACTTAGTTGAAATAATATTTTTAAGGATAAAATGGAACGGAAGTATCTGAAAGATATCGGAAAAGAAAATTTGGTTTATGTAGTTCAAAATGTGATTATGTATTTTCAAAAGTGATAAAAACGATCAGAAGTGTGATGTAAGAATTACAACTGATAATGGGTATTGTCATAAACATGAAAAGAGAGAGATAGTGAAAAAGGAAAATAAGTAGATAAATATTAACATTGGTCTGTTAATAGTTGTTTTACAGTATGTATGCAATTTATTTATTCATTATTATTTTTTTATTCGTTAAATTGTTTAATGATAAATTAAATTGTTTTTAGTGAAAAAAATGTAGTCAAAAATTTGTTGAATATTTATTTTTTATCATTTTTTAACTTAAATATATATTATTAGAACTAATTACTTTTCAATTAAAACTTTATTTACCAATTGGCCTTCTTAATGATTTTTTATGGGGTTATACTGTTACTATTACAGTATTTCCTTTCATTTCCCGATTTAAAATTTAGTCTCATTATTTTAATGAGTTGTAACTTAATACATTTACAGTTTTATTTTATTTAAATATTGTATTTTGAAGAATGAGAGGCAGCCTCAAATATAGAGATCATCACTTCTCATTGTGAATTTACTTTATTTATAAAAAAAGAAACTTTAAAATTTCTACCATAACAGATTATTACAGGAAACATTAGATTGGTTACTGATATTTATTTACTTAAAACAGCTTTAAAAAAATATTTAACTTTCCATGATCTTTCCTCAATTGAATCTCTCTTAAAAAATTCCTGTTTTGTTATTTACTCTTCAGTTGTATATTTGTTGTCTTCCTTTTTAGGACATAAAAATACATTTCCCATTAAGTGACCTAAAAAGTCCCTAGATTTGTTTTCACTTGTATTATATTTTCTTGAAGAAACTCATTCATTATTTTCAGATTCATAAAGTCCCAAAATTTTAATCATAACTGTAATTTTTTTGAAGTTGTCACTTTCATTTTATTTCTTTTAATTTCTTCTTTCATTTCCATCAAAGTCTATAGGCACCACATAGCTGAAAGAGAACTAAAGTTACTGAATTGTTTGAATGAAATAAAAATCTGATTGGTCAGAAAACATTGTGGCATAAGTTAGAAAACAAAATAATCCTTAATAAATAGACTGGAGTTAATACAAGTATGAAATATAAAGAAAGAAAATTTACTCTGAAGTTTTATTTTTCTTATCTTTTCAAATAAGATGTATGGTAATTAAGTATAGCATAAACAGAATGATATCAGCTTTTATTTAGTTTAGTACCATATTGTAGTACAGTAAATATCTGTCAAAATACCAGGTACTGGTTCTAAGTGTATTATCAAGAAACTTCACACTTGTACTAGGAAGGTCTTTGGTTTTCTTTGTCTCTTAGCCTCTTTAATTATAACTGTGCTATTAACTGTGCTATATAACTGTGCTGTTCTTCATAACAATACAGGCAATTAAAATTTAGCAATTCCCATTAATATTTCTAATATAATTACAAATTAAAAATACTGTATAAGTCATTGCAAAATATTAGTTAGTTAAAATGAGATTAGAAGTATCCTATCCTCATCTTTAACTGAAGTAACATTTTTCATACTCATCAGTTTTCTTATAAATTTTATAACATCACTAAATTGTCAACTAAAAATTTTTTTACTTTTAACTTGAATAGAATTTTATTACCTCTTAAATAGTCTGATTTCAGTGTCTATATCCTTTTTACCAAATTTAATAATTTCATTTATTATTTTCATGCGATTTTAATATGTTGAATTTCCGTTTTTTGGAGACATATGTGATGTGGTAGTATTCGAAGAATGCATTTTTCCTCCAAATTTTGGTGAATTGTGTGCTAATTGTATCTTAACTTGTAATCTGGTTAACAATTATATGAGAAATAAAGGTCGCTATACTGCTGTAAAATGTTATATGCTTTGTAATAGACTCAAATTTATTACGCATATTGTGGAGCTAATACATACACATAACATATTTTCTGCTCAACATGAATGCACATGTGTGTGTGTGTGTGTGTGTGTGTGTGTACATGTACATGCACACACATGTACATATTATATATACACGTGTCCGCATGTGCATATGTGCGCATGTTATCTATATTGTACTGTTTATTTAAAGAGGTAGAACATATTATGTCATGTGATGTGCAGTAGTTTCAGTAAATAAAAGCTAAGTTATTGACACTTCTATTGATATCATTGTAACCATCTTATAATGCATTAGTGACAGGTAGTGGCACTTAAGAAAGTACATATTAAGTGCAACTAAATAACGTTTCACTCCTTTATTTTGCTGTTTAGCTTACAAGAAATTCCTTTCCTTTTGACATCAGTTGTGTGTTGTGATTTATATTTATGCTTCGCATGGTGTTTTTACATTTTATAATGTCACAGATAATATAATGTTTGATAGTTATTACTCTAATAAATATGCGTAGTGTGTTTGAGGTTATATTTCCTGCAAAACTGTGACTTCACTAAGCAATCCCTTTCACAAACATAATTTTTATTATCTGCTAATTTAGCCCTGTTTTAGATTAAGTTAAAAGTTTTATACTGTAATTTATGAATAATACCTTACATCTTACTTGTCTCTGTTTGCATATCCTTCTCATAAACACTAAACTATTAAATATTAACTGGTTGATGTTAGTTTTAAGAGTAAACAGTTATCTGTATTTAAAAAATGATTTTTTCAATGAATTCATTTCAGAAATTTTTATAAAATGTAGCTTACTTCTAGCAAATGTCCTGTCCTTCACTTTGGTTATTTGAAAAAAGTTAATTGTTTATTAATTTATTATTATATTGTTTTTTTGTTTGTTTTTTTTTTTATTTAAAGAAGCAACAACTAGTCTGGTTATTTATTGATAAATGCCAATAGCACAGAATGAAACTGCATCTTGCATTCACTTTAGTACCTTTGATAATCAGTATATTAAATATAGTTTCAGTCACTGAGATTTGATAATCGGTAACCTTCAAATTTCAGGATTTACTCTGAGATATTCTATCGGTTATTGTAAATAAAACATGTATGAGTATTTTTAATGCAGTATTGTAATATTATTTTTACTTATTTAAATGACTCCAGATAGAGAGCATCAATCGATGATGTTGATGGCTGCAAAAATAAAATTATGATGCAAGTTATAAAATTTCCGAATTTATGAAATTTAGTCCAGTTTGTTTAAAAACAACTCAGCGTCAAATAATGGGCAGGCAGGAGTAGGTTTTGTGATGAACAAGAAGATAGGGAGGAGAGTGGAGTATTTCAAAACGCATAGCGATAGAATCATTGTAATAAGGATAAAATCAAAACCTAAACCGACAACGATTGTTAACGTTTATATGCCTACAAGCGCCCATGATGATGATGAGGTAGAGTGTGTATACGAAGAGATTGATGAAGCAATTAAACACGTAAAAGGAGATGAAAATTTAATAATAGTTGGAGATTGGAATGCAAGCATTGGAAAAGGCAAGGAAGGAAATATAGTGGGTGAATACGGGCTGGGCAGAAGGAATGAAAGAGGGGACCGACTTATAGAGTTTTGCACGAAGTATAATTTAGTAATTGCCAACACCCAATTTAAAAATCATAATAGAAGAATATACACTTGGAAAAAGCCAGGCGATACTGCAAGGTATCAGATAGATTATATCATGGTTAAGCAAAGTTTTAGAAATCAACTCGTTGACTGCAAAACTTACCCTGGAGCAGACATTGATAGCGACCATAATTTGGTGATAATGAAATGTAGATTGGGGTTTAAAAACCTGAAGAAAAGGTGTCAGATGAATCGGTGGAATTTAGAGAAGCTTGATGAAGAGAAGGTAAAGAAGATTTTCGAGGAGGACATCGCAAGAGGTCTGAGTAAAAAAGATAAGGTAGAAAATGTAGAAGAAGAATGGGAGAATGTTAAAAAGGAAATTCTTAAATCAGCAGAAGCAAACTTAGGCGGAATAAAGAGAACTGGTAGAAAACCTTGGGTTTCAGACGATATATTGCAGCTGATGGATGAACGTAGAAAATATAAGAATGCTAGTGATGAAGAAAGTAAAAGTAACTATCGGCAATTAAGAAATGCTATAAACAGGAAGTGCAAATTGGCGAAAGAAGAGTGGATTAAAGAAAAGTGTTCAGAAGTGGAAAGAGAAATGAATATTGGTAAAATAGACGGAGCATACAGGAAAGTTAAGGAAAATTTTGGGGTACATAAATTAAAATCTAATAATGTGTTAAACAAAGATGGTACACCAATATATAATACGAAAGATAAAGTCGATAGATGGGTGGAATATATTGAAGAGTTATACGGAGGAAATGAATTAGAAAATGGTGTTATAGAGGAAGAAGAGGAAGTTGAGGAGGATGAAATGGGAGAAACAATACTGAGATCTGAATTTAAGAGAGCATTAAAAGATCTAAATGGCAGAAAGGCTCCTGGAATAGATGGAATACCTGTAGAATTACTGCGCAGTGCAGGTGAGGAAGCGATTGATAGATTATACAAACTGGTGTGTAATATTTATGAAAAAGGGGAATTTCCGTCAGACTTCAAAAAAAGTGTTATAGTTATGATACCAAAGAAAGCAGGGGCAGATAAATGTGAAGAATATAGAACAATTAGTTTAACTAGTCATGCATCAAAAATCTTAACTAGAATTTTATACAGAAGAATTGAGAGGAGAGTGGAAGAAGTGTTAGGAGAAGACCAATTTGGTTTCAGGAAAAGTATAGGGACAAGGGAAGCAATTTTAGGCCTCAGATTAATAATAGAAGGAAGATTAAAGAAAAACAAACCAACATACTTGGCGTTTATAGACCTAGAAAAGGCTTTCGATAACGTAGATTGGAATAAAATGTTCAGCATTTTAAAAAAATTAGCGTTCAAATACAGAGATAGAAGAACAATTGCTAACATGTACAGGAACCAAACAGCAACAATAACAATTGAAGAACATAAGAAAGAAGCCCTAATAAGAAAGGGAGTCCGACAAGGATGTTCCCTATCTCCGTTACTTTTTAATCTTTACATGGAACTAGCAGTTAATGATGTTAAAGAGCAATTTAGATTCGGAGTAACAGTACAAGGTGAAAAGATAAAGATGCTACGATTTGCTGATGATATAGTAATTCTAGCCGAGAGTAAAAAGGATTTAGAAGAAACAATGAACGGCATAGATGAAGTCCTACGCAAGAACTATCGCATGAAAATAAACAAGAACAAAACAAAAGTAATGAAATGTAGTAGAAATAACAAAGATGGACCACTGAATGTGAAAATAGGAGGAGAAAAGATTATGGAGGTAGAAGAATTTTGTTATTTGGGAAGTAAAATTACTAAAGATGGACGAAGCAGGAGCGATATAAAATGCCGAATAGCACAAGCTAAACGAGCCTTCAGTAAGAAATATAATTTGTTTACATCAAAAATTAATTTAAATCTCAGGAAAAGATTTTTGAAAGTGTATGTTTGGAGTGTCGCTTTATATGGAAGTGAAACTTGGACAATCGGAGTATCTGAGAAGAAAAGATTAGAAGCTTTTGAAATGTGGTGCTATAGGAGAATGTTAAAAATCAGATGGGTGGATAAAGTGACAAATGAAGAGGTATTGCGGCAAATAGATGAAGAAAGAAGCATTTGGAAAAATATAGTTAAAAGAAGAGACAGACTTATAGGCCACATACTAAGGCATCCTGGAATAGTCGCTTTAATATTGGAAGGACAGGTAGAAGGGAAAAATTGTGTAGGCAGGCCACGTTTGGAGTATGTAAAACAAATTGTTGGGGATGTAGGATGTAGAGGGTATACTGAAATGAAACGACTAGCACTAGATAGGGAATCTTGGAGAGCTGCATCAAACCAGTCAAATGACTGAAGACAAAAAAAAAAAGTTTAAAAAAAGCTCATAGTTTTAACAGATTTTTATATTTTACTGAACCAATTAAATTATAAATTCATAGATTTTTTTTTTGCTCTTGTCAATATGCTATCGGTTACATATAAATATCTCTTTTTTCTCAGTGACTATGGCTGTTATTCTGTGGTTTCAGATGGTTGAGATGTGGCCGAAAAGAGTATTCTAACTGTATCTAGCTATCTAGAATATCAGTGTTACATTTTTGTTTTTTTTTCATACTGTTTAAGAACAGAAAATTTATCTTCTAATGAGCATTTTGAAATAGACAAACACTTAACACCACTATTTACAGATGAAGGAGCTGTGTTAAATCGTTATTAAAATAAAATCTTGCATAGAAAATGCTCAAAAACCATAACCATTTAAGAATAATAAATAAAACTCCAAAACTAGATGCAGATTTAGATTATTAAACGTCATCAGTACATAAGATAATCAGAAAAAGAAAATATAATTACAAAAATAAATCTTAAAAAATAAGCAAATCAGTCGGTTAAAACAATGGGCATTTATAAATTGATTTGTAAGGATAATAATTGCAATTTTGGATGTGTAGGATGAACAAAAAGTAAAACTGAAACCAGACTAAAGGAGTAATTGGCTCATTGTAAGTATAAAAAAACCAGAGAATTTAATCATGGTCTAATACGTCTTGGAAAGTGGTCATAAAGTAGGTTTATTAGAAACAAATTTTATAAAACCTCTGTCGCAATAAGTGCATCATAAGATTTCTGGTTTTAGTTAAGAAAGAAAGGATGTTGCATTCTGTAATGATTTTTGAAAATAATATTACTTTTGGTTCTTTGTATTTCGTGTTATGTTAGTGTCACGTGTTGAAAATTAAAAATTAATTAATTTGAATTAAAACTTCAAAACTGATTTTTTGGACACCAACTCCTTTCCTTGGTACCGGATCGCATTTTGGATTATTGCAAAACTGAAATACTATAGTGAAACTAATTCTTCTTTTATGTAATTGCGTTTATTTTACCGATGTTTCGAAGAAAAGTATTACTTCTGGTCGAATGATGGGATTGGGGGTGAAAATGAATTTTCTTTACATTAAGAGGTATGAGGAGCACGAAAATACCATTCACGTAAATTGGGATTTCCTTATACAGAGTGATTCAGAAGGAAAGGGAAATAATTTGGGAACCGATTCTAAAGCTTGAAATAAGGGAAATGGTTCATACAACCATATATCCGAAAACCCTTTGTTATCGAGTTACTACTAGCGAATTATTTTGCCCAAATTTCAGTCCCACCGGTTAAATAAAGTCATACTGAAATTTTTAAGGCGTTATATAAAGAATAAACTTGATGGTTTATTATGTTTTTGACATGAAAAATTTAGTAAAGCAGGTCTCAGAACTGTTTCCCTTATCTTAAAAACAGCAATTATTATTTTTAACAGATGGCAAATTTAAAAATTTTGGGAGCGCAGAAAATCTTTCATTCTCAGTGTGGACGGTGGAGAAAGTTTGAGAATCAGTGGTTTAAATTTATTGTACTAAAAAAACATTTCTTTTTCATTTTCATAAATTTTTCTGTTAAGTTTTGTTCAGTTTCTTTTTTTTAATAATAAAAGTTGATTTTTTTTGTTTTTCATAGGCTTTCATGAAAAAACTTGTTTTCGTTCTGAGATTCTCAGAATTAAATCCTCTGCAAGTTTTGATAATAAAATTTACGCATTTATTAGTCATTTAACTAAATTATTGTACTTAAATAAGATAAAAAAAAACAACGTGTTTTACGTTGGATAACATGAAACTACGGGAGATTGTAGGACCTGTCTTATTCAGTTTTTCAGGTCAAAACACATAAATCTTCAAGTATACCCCTTATTACAACGCCTTAAAAATTTCAGTATGACCTCATTTCATCCGGGGAAGTGAAATCCGGGCGAAATTTTCGCTAGCCGTCACCCGATAATAAAGGGTTTTCGGACTATGGTGGCGTGAACCATAGTTTTTTAAATATATATATATTTAAAAAACCAATAAATAACATTTTTTTGGCTCGAAAATCTCCAAAACTACCAGATCAATTTCACTGAAATTTAGATCTGATTTAGTATTGTATCTGAAATTGTGCATGTAAAAATTTGATGAAGATTGGTTGAATCGTATTGAGCTACGCTCAATTTAAGGTTGAAAAAAGGATCTTCTCCGTTATCTGTCGGCACTGAATTAAATCATTTTAATTAAATGTTTTTATGAAAATTATAGCAACATTTAATTATAAATTAAATAGGCTGGAATGCAGCGCATATAGTTTTATTGAAAGTACATTTTACTAAATCTTTTTCTAAAATATCTTTTACTACTTTTTTTTAAGCTGATTTTGCGGTTTTATGTGTATTATTGTTATAATTTTTAAAATAATGTTTATTACATAATAAATTTTAATATAATTATCTTAATGTTTGATTTATACTTAAATGGGGCTGTAGTTTTCATGAAAGCATTAGTTTAAATGCATAATTCATGATTTAATTCAATGGTGACGGATAACGAAGAAGATCCAAATAAAATAATGAAAAGCCTGTCTTTTTTGGCTCGTTCTTGTGAACGATTCGCTTGAAAATCAGTAAGGCTCTGTACGCAATAGGTTTACATCACCCCACTAAGTTTCGTCAAAATCGGTTGAAATTTGCGTCCGGTAGAGCGGACGGAATCATCTTATACATACATATAGTCGCCGTCAAGTAACGGCGAGCTTGGAGTGGAAGCGATTATTATCCAACGTAAAAACATATTCCTGGCTGTTAGAAATCCCCCTTATCAAATTAATTGTTCTTTTTAACAAATGAATGCAACAATTTTGAAATGAAATACAGTCGGCTAATTCTGTACTGCACATTGTAAAATGTAATAACGGATGACAAAATATAACTACTACTAATTACACGATAAATACTGCGATAGATTGTTGTTACTGTAACTTTAATTACTTACTTGAAAATGGATTATCCGTTTAATTCCTCAGGTAGAACGCTCTCCTCGCCATCATCACTATCTTCAGTGTAATTGTCACTATTATTACTTCACTAGAGACAATGAAAGATTCTGTCAAAGAATCTATTAACGATTCTTGACTCCAATATTCACCTACGATTTTTGTAACCTTTTCACAGTAAGGTTTCCAGTGTTCATCGCTCATCGAATTCATTTTATCTTCACACAGTTTCTGCACTTCTGGCATCTTAAACGTTGTGTTGCAACTCGCAACATGTCGTTTTACCTGTGACCATACCATCTCGATTGAATTTAAATCAGGATGATAAGGTGAAAGCCGCAGAACATGATGCCCACTTCCTTTCAACAATTCATCAAATTGGTATCGTTTTCTGTTATTTTAGTTCAACTTAATTAGTTCATACAGTTGTGGTTTAAACATTTGAGATGGAAATGGAATATGATGTTTCTGTAGCCAAACAGTCATGTCTTGTTTCTTGCTTGATGGCACTGAAAGATTTAAAAAAGGGTATTATGATACAGAGCATGGTCAATAACTACTACAGACTCAGGAGGAAGGTTAGCAACTAATTTTTGTTCAGCACATTTCAAATAGTTTTTAGTATTCATGTTATCATGGTAATCGCCACATTTTGATTTGGCTGTCCAAGTTAACATTGGTTTTGGAATAATGTCCATTTCACCTCCGGTGTGAATTATAATTAAGCGTTTACCTTTATTTATTGATAAATGAAGTCCTGCACCGCTGTTGTCAGGCCATGATTTTGCTGTTGCATGTGATGATAAAACGTAGGATTCATTTAAGTATAAGATCGCCCAGCATTTTCTAAAATTACTGATTGCCTGCAAATATGAAATCCTTTTCTGCCTAATATGTTTTTCAACTAAAATTTTCCTTTCGTTTTCCGTTTTGCGCCACTTAAAACCTAGTTCTTTCAAAATTCTTCTTAAACTAGTTTCACTGCTGTTAAAATTAATTTTAATTTATAATTCTTTGCAGTTTGTTAACTGTTGGCAGCTTCCCTATCTTTGAGTGAGATTCATTCACAGTTTGCCTAACATTTTTTTTTTTAAAGAGATGGAGGAACCCTATTTACGGGCGACTGGACAGTGTCGGGCTCGCTAATAGGTTCCACAAGATGTTACTAAATGCGTATGTGTTCCTGCGCACTATCGACTAAACCTCCACCCCTGGCTACCCCGTTTCATAGTATAGCTGGTGTGCATTACCTCAGGAAGGGGGGAATACGCCCTCACACACATTCAGACACCACAGTCAACAGACACGGACATCACATCCACAAGTTACCAAACATGAGACTAAATCTCACACACTCCACGACATCTAATTATCACTCAGAAAACATGTCTCACGCCTCACACTCCACACATCACATCAAATCACATAAACAAACACATCACAGACAATCGAACACATAGTATATTTACCTCACTGGTCACCATCGGACGCGGGAGCGGCCTCTATCGGGAGCGGTGTGTCCATCGGCCTCTATCACTAGTGTTCCATCGCATCTGCCATTCTCTCTTCATTTCTTCCATAATGAAGCTAGCCACTCTCCTCCTTTTTTCCGCAGGTGTTGTCGCCCGTTGCTCTTTAATTTTCTTCCTCCGGGTGATCTCCAGATCGACAGGTAATATTCCCGCCAACACTTCGACTGCCTCTCGAGAAACCGTACGAAATTTAGCTGGTATACGAAGGCAGCTCCTTCTGTGTATTGATTTGAGAGCACCCCTGTTTACGCCGTATCTAATGACCCCTCCTCATATCTCGGCACCGTTAAGTAACGTGGAGTATATCACTTCAGAGAGCAGCCTCCTCCTCTGCTGCCTCAGTCCTCCACAGTTCGGCAGTAATCTGACAACCAGACGCATGATCTTTTCAGTCTTCGAGCAGGCTCCCAAGACGTGGGAATTGTTGTAATCACAACAACCTACGTCTTATCCCGACTCCGGCCATCCAGGTTTTGATTGTTGTGTATGAGCCTTGTATCTGAGCGATGGACTCTCTTAAGGTACTCGACTCCACCAAGAGGGCCAAGTTGTCCGCGTAACCTACGAGAGTGACGCCCGGTGGTAGAGGAATGCGAAATACGCCATCATACACATATTTCAAAGGGCCGGCCCAAGGATCGACCTCTGTGGAACTCCTCTATCTATGCACCGTTCGACCGCTCAGTCCTTCACTTCGCAGATCAATTTGCGCTCACTAAGATAGGAGAGAATTATCCTTCTCAGATATGGAGGGTCTCTCATACTCTTCAGCGCAGTCCTAATGGCGTCATGGGCCACAAAGTTAAATGCGCTGCGAACATCAAGCGCCACGAGCACGCAGATCTTCCTCCCTCATCAAAACAATTATTGTACACCTTCAAAAAGGCGTCAGCGTCTGCCCCGACAGCCACCTTTACTGCCAAATTTGGCAAAAGGACTGGTCCCGGCACCTTATCCAGAGGCATTCGTTCACTTCTGCTGTAATATCCTCTCTGGTGAAAAGTGGAGGGGAATTCACATCGTCCTCAACTTCCGAAATGACCCCATCCCCATGAGTGAATAGTCCCACAATTATGTTCTGGACCTCTCTGGTTTCTTACAACAGTACCTGCAAAGGAGAAGAGTAGTACATGCTGTTTCCAAGCAGTCGACTAGACATGCAGCCCCATCATCTGCTGCAGTAACCTCGCGTACCGCACTGAGATCCAGTGTCTCTGCAAATTCTTTCAGATCCATCCCCTCGTAGTCCAGCCACAGGGAACTGTCCTCCCAGCCTTCGGAGAACCTCCATCTGTAACACTCATGAGGATGGCCTGGTGATCACTTGCTAGGTAGTCTTCACTCACTTGCCAGTCCCGAATCTGCGTCGCCAAAGCCGGTGTAGCAAAAGTAAGATCAATAATGGACCTAGTGGTCCCCCTCCTGAACGTTAGTGCATCTCAAAAGTTGATGTATTCTAGATCCAGTAATGTGACGGCCTCAGTCAGCAATCTGCCCCTCACATTGTCCTGGTTGACCCCCAGGTAACTGACCAGGCATTAAAATCCCCAGCCAATAATGCCGGCCGGTGAGCTTCAAGGTCTCTAGTAAGTGAGGCCAAGACTTCCCTGTATCGTTCCACAGATATGTGTGCCTAACCACACCTTTATCAAAATCATCTAATCCGGTAACCGGTTTAGAACATCTCTTTTTCTTTTTCAGGGTGATGAATGAAAATTCTGCTCCCTCAGTTTGAAGAATTTCTATTCTTTCTTTTCTTAGGCTTTGAACCTGTGTCCTGAAAATGCCACAGGCAGCTGCAGTTCTCTCTTCACACTTCTGTATAGCAATAATATGCTTGTCATTTTTTAATTTTCCTATAGCTAAAGATTCCTTCTTCATGAAATCATACATGTTGTTTACAATTTTGCATGCCTGTCTTCAAAGTTTCTTGCCTTTCATAACAGACTTAAATTCAATCATAACTCTTTGAACATGAAGAAACTACTTAAAAAATTTGGACTGTAAACCACAACAAAAATTTTTATAAAATATTGTATTGTAGATTAATTGACTATATAACAAAATACACGAAATGCGCCAAAAGAATCATACCAAGAGGCAGAACCACAGAACTGAACTTTATATACATGGAAAAGCAAAAGAGAAACAAACATAAAATAAAATAATTGTTTTATATTTTAAACATGATGTCACTTTCTTAATACTGTAAACACACAAAATACATTGCTCCATAAACAATAATTGCATCAGTAGTCATGTTTCTGTTACTAAGAGATGATTAATCAAGATGTGCCTATGTTTCAGAGAACAGTAGTATAGCAATGACATGTGGGCTGATAATCCAAGCTTGTGGTTACATGGTGGCTACTGTACATATGTATATAAACATGACCGGATGCAGTAGCCATTTTCAAATTCTTAGGAAATCAAAAAAAAATGTTTATAATAAGCAGGAATTAGATGGTTTTAAAATTATGCTTTATTAACTGCTGTAGAAAAAATTCACTGTGGAATGACGTATCAATGGTAGTATGCCATATATGATTGTCAGATTTTTTGATTTTAGGTTTTTTTAAATAAATTTTCCATGGAATTACTGTTATAATCAGTATCAACAAATAAATGCAGATAGCATGCTGTAAAACTGCATCCAGAGTTGTTTAATTTTGGTGATCTATGCGAACTGGTTTAATAAATTTGGTTTTGGCTATTAGCATTTTATCTTTCTTTATGCTCTTTAATTTCCAGGGTGCTACTCCCTGAGATATTCCAGGAGTTGTAGAGCTATCATATTGTATAGGATGTAGTTTACCGTATTACCCAAGAATCAGTTAGGTTTTTAATTAATTAGAAACCAAACATCATTAAATTAAAGAAAGAATTAATTAAGTTTTTTCTTAAACCTTCATCTTGTCTAAATTTTATGTAACATGGGAAATAATTTTGTGACAACTAAATGTTCTATCTCTCTTTCTTGAAATAAACTTCTCCCTTTTTTATCTTAGAGGGGTTTGGAGGCCTGGCTTTACTTGACATGCATTCAGCCATTAGGTTTGTTGTGCAGCCATCAGAGAAGAGAGTCCCTGGTTGGTCCATGGGCAGCCACTATCAAATACTGAGAATGCACTGGCTGTATCACCAAAATCCTCAGTATAAAGGAAACTTCAGGATAAACCCTACACCAACAGAACTAATAATAAAGAAGAAGGAATAAAAAATAAAGAAAAGGGTTGAGTGGTGAGAAAAAGATGATCTACCCGTCAGGGTAAATCAGGATACTTACCTTCTTTACCAGGCCCAGTCAATGTTTTCCTTACCCTACTCTCTGTATGTGGGATGTGGAGTGTCTGAAGGAGTTTAAGGGATCTACATTGTATTTATGCCAGTTTTTCACTTTTAACTTGAACTAACTAAAGCAATATTCCATCAATTTATAGTCAGCCATTTTTTACATTTTATATTATTATTTTTATATAAATGATATTTATGTAATGATTAATAAGTAGTGGTAAATTCTTGTTTTGTTTTTTAATAATTTTTTCTTTAGTTAATATCTCTTATTTTTTTTATCTTATCTACATCCACAGCATCTTTTGGTTTCCTGCCTACTAGTAAAATGTGAATCTAATTTTAGATTTTAATTTCATTTTGTAAACAGTTTTAGTATATTTATGTAAGATTTTACTAATTCACTGAATGCTCAGATACAATTCAGATCTACCCTTTTTTTTTATATTCCTTAAATATATGTTTTTCCTTTTTTTTTGTCCAGATGGTCACCAGTTTAAATATCTACTTTTATATCAATGGACAAAATCAAATTCTATAATAATTTTTTAATTTTTTTACCTGTAATATAAAAAATTGAAAAAAGTCACCTCCAATAATATCAGTTGATGCCATGGTGAGACATCACTGATACTATTACAGGTGATTTTTTTCAATTAGGTAACAAATGTCAAGAATGTGGTCGAAAAGTGTGTTGGGCTCGAATGGTATCCATTGCTTTTATTGCATTGTGCATTTATATATTTCATAAGGTTCAAGTAGTTTAAGTCGTGGTCAATTTCTGTGTCTATTCAGAATATTAAGGTGTTTTCCAAGCCGGTAGAGTTGTGATTTGTGTCTATGAGATGATTGAAGAATGTTGATTCTTTGTTGCTGTAGAGAACTTTCAATTTTTAATTAAATCCTTGTTTGTAGTTTTATCTCAATTGATTTGTGTAGAACAATTTACAGTCAGAACAGTTCGGTTTATATGTTTTAGCACACTATGTTTTGTGTGGTGAAGGTGTTCTCTGTGCAATGATTTGCTTTGGTTTTGTTTTGTTTTGAAAACTACATTGTACCCAGATTATTCTATTTGTAAACTATTTTTTCTGAGTCTTTGGTTTGTGTGATGTATTTTTTTATCTTTATTTTCATTTATTTTATGTAGGAATGAGTTAATTAGTCAATTAGAATAGTCAAACTATGTCTGTTTTTATGTGCTAAATATTTTGCGCTGTTGAATTCTTCTGTATGGTCTTCTGGTGGGGTGGTTGTGTTAAGTAATAATAAATGTGTATCATAGGTAGTTTGTGTGAGGATCAATGTTTGAGGTGTTGTGAAAAAGAATTTCCATCATCACAGCTAAGTTTTCTGTACAACCTGGGAGTGTTTTTTTTTTTATTTGTTATTATTTTTTTTTTTTTACAGTAAGATCAAGAAAATTTATTTGTTTATAATGTTCATAATTGGATATAAAGTTTAATTCATCGTATATTTATTTTCTTTATGTATGTATATAAATTATTCATATTGTCGTATGTTGCCTTAGTACAATAAAATTATTTATTTAACATATCTGAGCTAATGTAGTATTTTGTGAGCATACTTGTTTTGAATGTGTGTGTTTATTGTATGTGTTGCAGAAAAATTTCAGTCAGGATACTGAAAATAGGGAAACCCCATAAGAAGCCCATTGGGTTGTTTGTGACATTTGTTTCAAAATGTAAAAAAAAAATTGTTTTGTTTAGTATGTTTAAATTTAGTATGTTTAGTAAAATGTTTTCTGATATTTGTTGTGAACTCATGATGAAGTTTTGTTGGTATAATGTGTAACAGATTTCACTAATATGTTTTGTGATATTTGTTGTTTTCACTAGTTTCTAAGATTATTTTATATTAGAGTGTTCCTGTTACTGGGATGTTAGTATATGGGTTTCTTATGTCAAATGATTCTAATGTTGAGTTATAGGATAGGTTGATTTTTCAGTTTGAGGTTCCAATAATTTTTATTTTAAAGTATTTATTTCCAATTAAATTAAAAAAAAATCAGTAATAACATCATTGGAACTACAATGTAACAGTCACTATCTGTAGGTAGGTGAAAAAATTTGAATGCCAGTAAAAATATTCAGTACATGCATTTTAAACAGATTTAAATCATTTTGGACAAAAATGTTTTTTCCTTAAAAAACACTAATTTATGAGATTAAAAAAAAACTAGTCTATTTAGCAAAATTTGACAAAAAAAAAAATGACTGAATTAGAGTTTTAAATTTAAATTATTCAAGAGCAAAGTTTTGTTTTGGATAAAAAAATGGGTTGGTTTATGCAGTCTAATTATAGTCAGCCACCTTTTTCAAAACAAAATAATTGTGAAGTATATTTAGTTTCATTCTACACATAAATTACCTAATAAACTGTATTTTTTTATAAACTATTGAACTGTCTTGGATTATTTATAGATGTTTTGCATCATATTAATTCATTTAGTTCTACATTCTAAAATATACTATGTATGTGTTTGCAAATCGGAATCTATTTTGATGAATATTGTAAACACTGGAGGTGTATAGAGGAATACTCTATTGTTCCTGAGATTTGCTTTCCTAAATTGGTGAATAAAAAATATTTCTGGCATAGCTGTTTGAAACCAAACCATTTTATTTTATAGAAAAGAACAAAATATTTGTTTCATATTACTCAAAAATGTTCAATGGTGAAATAATTTTGCAGTCACCTGATTATAGAGTTTATGTTTTTAGAATTCAATCCTTCCTTTTTTATCATTACTGAATGGAGGATTTGTAACTCCTGAAAAACTTTTCTTCCTGCTTCTTGACTGAATGTCCTTCTGCATAGTTTGTTATAATTAATTCATGATCAGAATTATTGGTTTTATGCTGTTTTTTTATTTGTGTTTTAAAAAAAGAAACAAAACTAGAATAGCTATGAACTAAACCAGTTAAAGTAAGAATTGAAACGGGAGACTAACAATAATCAGTAACTCTATAGTGTTGCATAGTTGAAACAGAATTAACTGTCAGATATGTTGTGTTGTGTTGTCAGTACATGAAAGAGGTCATTTAATATTCAGTCAAAATAATTTACTAAATGATAGATTTTATGATATACAGTAAAAACGTGTAATAATCAGCTTTTACCTCAATACTCACAGTCATCAGACTTTGATGCTGTTTTTTCATTCGTGTAATTTTCTCAAAAGTTACTAATTAATTTATGGCATTCATTTATAGGGAAGGTGTGGTTTATATTTGTAATTATATGATATTGTAGTTCCCTTTATGAATCAAAAGATCTTGCCAATGGTGAGGGGGCTTGAGTGCTCAGTGATACAAAGTAACTGGACCGAAAGTGCAACCATATCAGAGTGGTATCTGTTGAGAACCAGACTAAGGAATGATTCCTGAAAGAGGACAGCAGTTCTTTCAGTAGCTGTTAAGGGTGTAGGTCAGGAAGACTTAAACGGTCATATCAAACATCACTCAATCTTCTAAGTGCTGCATAGCTGAAAGCAATGGAAAACTACAGCTTTTTTCCAAGAAAATGCAACTCTGCATTTTCATGTAACAAAGGTGGAGCACCTTCATTGGTAAAATATTCTGAAGGTAACTAGTAGTCCACCATTTGGATTTTCGGGTGGGAGCTGCTAAGGAAGGGATTACCAGAAAATTAAAAATAACATTCTACTAGTTGGAGTGTGGAATGTTAGAAGTCTAAAAATGCTTGGTAGGCTAGAAAATGTAAAGAGGAAAATGGGTAGGTTAAATGTAGATGTAGTAGGAATTAGCGAGGGTTCGGGTGGGAAAATGATTTTTGGTCAGGTGATTTTAGAATAATTAACTCGGCATCAAATAAAGGAGATGCAGGAGTAGGTTTCATAATGAACAAGAAGATAGGGAAGAGAGTAGAGTATTTCAAATAGATTAGCAATAGAATCATTGTAATCAGAATAAAATCAAAATCTAAGCCAACAATGATTGTTAACATCTATATGCCTACAAGTGCCCATGATGACAACGCGGTAGTGTGTCTATGAAGAAATTGGTGAAGCGATTAAACATATAAAAAGGGATGAAAATTTTATAATAGTTGGAGATTGGAATGCAAGCATCAGAAAAGGAAAGGATGGAAATATTGTTGGTGAATACAGGCTGGGCAAAAGAAATGAAAGAGGGGACTGGCTTATTGAGTTTTGCACAAAGTATAATTTAGTAATTGCCAACTCCCAGTTTAAAAATCGTAGTAGAAGAATATACACATGGAAAAAGCCGAGCGATACTGCAAGGTATCAGATAGATTATATCATGGCTAAGCAAACATTTAGAAATCAACTCGTTGACTGCAAAACTTACCCTGGAGCAGATATTTATAACGACCATAATTTAGTGATAATAAAATGTAGATGGGGGTTTAAAAGCCTGAAGAAAAGGTGTCAGGTGAATTGGTGGAATTTAGAGAAACTTGAGAAAGAGGAGGTAAAGAAGATTTTGAGGAGGACATCGCAAGAGGTCTGAGTAAAAAAGATAAGGTAGAAAATATAGAAGAAGAATGGCACAATGTTAAAAAGGAACTTCTTAAATCAGCAGAAGTGAACTTAGGTGGACCAAAGAGAACTGGTAGAGAATCTTAGATATCGGAGGATATATTGCAGCTGATGATGAGATAGAAAGGATGAGAATGCTAGTGATGAAGAAGGACCTATCAGCAATTAAGAAATACTATAAACATGAAGTGCAAATTATCAAAAGAAGAGTGAATTAAAGAAAAGTGTTCAGAAGTGGAAAGAAAAATGATCATTGATTAAATAGACGGAGCATACAGGAAAGTTAAGTTGTGGTACATAAAAAATTTATTTTGTGGTACATAAGTTAAAATCGAATAATGTGTTAAATAAAGATGGTACACCGATTTATAATACAAAATAAAAGGTCGATAGGTGGGTGGAATATATTGAAGAGTTAGACAGAGGAAATGAATTAGAAACTAGTGTTATAGAGGAAAAGGAAATCAAAGAGGATGAAAAGAGAGATCTGAATTTAATAGAGTATTAAAGGATTTTAATAGAAGAAAGGTTCCTGAGATAGATGGAATACCTGCAGAATTATTGTGCAGTGCAGGTAAAGAAGTGATAGCTAGATTATACAAACTGGTGTATAATATTTATGAAAAAGGGATAAGGAAAGCAGTTTTAGCGCTCAGATTAATAGTAGAAGGAAGATTAAAGAAAAATAAACCAGCATTCACAGCATTTATAGACTTAGAAAAGGCATTTGATAACGTAGATTGGAATAAAATGTTTAGAATTTAAAAAAATTTAGGGTTCAAGTATTGAGATAGAAGAACAATTGCTAACAATTACAGGAACCAAACTGCAACAGTAATAATTGAAGAGCATAAGAAAGAAGCAGTAATATGAGTAAAAAAGAAAGTCAGACAAGGATGTTCCCTATCCCTGTTATTTTGCAATCTTTACATAGAACTAGCAGTTAATTATGGTAAAGAACAGTTTAGATCCGGAGTAACAGTGAAAGGTGAAAAGATGAAGATGCTATGACTTGCTGATATAGTAATTCTAGCTGAGAATAAAAAAGATTTAGTAGAAACAATGAATGGCATGGATAAGTCCTATGCAAGAATTACTGCATGAAAATAAACAAAAAAACTAAATGAAAGTAATGAAATGTAGTAGAAATAAAGTAGATAGACCACTGAATATAAAAATAGGATGAGAAAAGACTACGAGGTAGAAGAGTTTTGTTACTTGGGAAGTAGAATTATTAAAGATGGACAAAGCAGGAGCGATATAAATTGACGAACAGCACAGTTGAAACAAGCTTTCAGTAATAAATATAATTTGCTTACATCAAAAATTAATTTAAACATCAGGAAAACATTTTTGAAAGTATATGTTTGGAGCATAGCTTTATGTGGAAGTGAAACATGGATGATCATAATACCTGAGAAGAAAAGATTAGAAGTTTTTATAATGTGTTGCTATAGGAGATTGTTAAAAATCAGATAGGTGAATAAAGTAATGAATGAAGAGGTGTTGTGGCAAATTGATGAAGAAAGAAGCATTTGGAAAAATATAGATAAAAGAAGAGACAGACTTATAGGCCACATCTTAAAGCATCCTGGAATAGTTGCTTTGATATTGGAGGAAGAGGTAGATGGGAAAAATTTTGCAGGCAGGCAACATTTGAAATATTTGAAACAAATTGTTAGGGATTTAGGATGTAAGAGGTATACTGAAATGAAATGATTGGCACAGGTAGGGAATCTTGGAAAGCTACATCAAACCAATCAAATGACTAAAGGTAAAAAAAAATTATATTCTAAGAAATCGATAAATGTAACTACATTCAAACTGAAAAAAAGGATTATTTTTAAAATGTAACCCATTTTAAATGGAGTAAGTTTTTTTTAATTTGAAACATATCCTCTCTTTCAGCTGTTCTTCATACATAATGCTTTTTTCCTCCTGTAAGAGTTATTTTATGTCACATAATATCAAATGTAAAACCTTAAGTATACATATTATATCAAAAGATTTGAATCCTCCTAAACCACGTTTGTGTCCTATAATGATACAGATAACTGCTAATATATTTTTAAATTGATTTTATTATTTTAGGTGGTTTTTGAAGTTTTCTTATAGCTGAGCATATGATTGCCAACAGAATGTGTTTTTATTAATATTGTTATAAATATTTGATAAAATTATTAAATATTTAAACATTCTTTATCTTCATTTTGTTTTGTTATATACACTATTGATTATAATAATCAACTGTAATTTTGATATTGGCATTTATGTCCTGTTTGTTTAGTTTCTGTAGTTCATTTCTTGCTGCTGTCAACAAATAAAAGTTCTATTTAGCTGTTATTTATTATTTTTTTCAATAATACAGTATAATGTATGGATCTGTTTGTTTGTTTATAAATATTTTATGGCAGATATTGCCTCACTCATAATAAAATATGTTTTTCTGTCTTCCAATTGTGTAGATGTTTGGACTTTTCTGTACTATGAATTGTTATTTTTTTTAATTTTATAATAAATAAAACTCATTCTTTTGTAATGTAGATGGCCATCCTAATCCTTGTCTTTGCATATCCTCAGCTTATTAACTGTGTTTTATTATAAGCTATACATCTAATCCCTGTGTTAAGAATATACAAAGGCTAGTATTTGGGTATAGTGTTCATCCACATGCTAAATATTTACAAAATTTCTGTAGTTATCAACTTTTTTTTTTGTGAATAAAACAGGTTTTTCTTTTCTTATAATGATATCAGTTTACTTCTCATGACTGTAATATATGTATTAAATATTTAAGTTTTAAATCTATTCAATTAAATCCGTAAGTTTAATGTGAACATTTCAAAATCTTTATGCTCAATTTTTTCTTTGTCATAGATCCTAGATGATACCATGCATAATACAGTACCAATAATTATTCCACCTTGGACTCTTCAGTAGCACTTACAGCTGTACTTTGTTACATTTAAAAAAAAACATAAGTAATTATAATTTTAATTAAAATGCAAAAAAGTGCTCTGTTTACATATATCTTTTGTCACCAAATTTTAGCACCTTCTTAATCTAGCTTTTTGGGCAAAACGGTTTTAACTACTTTGAACTATCAAGGTAAAAGGAGGTTTGGATCCCTTATTTCCTGGATAGTACCATGGGAATTTGATGAGTCATATTTGTCTGGGAATTTGATCAGTCTTGTTGAGGAAGTGACTCTGCCTGTAGGTTGTCTGGAAGCTAAGTTTTCTATTTAGGTGTTGCACAATTGTCCTAATAAATGAAATGCCTGTTAGGTATATTTGGATTTCCTACTAGTATTTTAGTTTAAGCCTGAATCTAAATCACCATTCATAAAAATTCACTAATATATCTATTTAAATAAAAATGTAAATGTTCATTTGTTCAAAATCTTACATCTCCAAAAGTTCTTCACCAACTGCTTTGAAGTTCACAACGTTGCATTCAAATACAATTCATATAAATGTTTTTATATACCTCCTATTTATATACCTAAGATGTTAGGTAAAAACTCATTTTTTTTTGTTGAAAAAAGTGCTATCTCTTGGACGTAAAAGCAACAGACACTATACTAAATATTTTACGATTCATTTCAGTGTTTCTGATATGTGTGTCTGCTATAGACTAAAAAACTACTGGACTGATTTATGTGCGGGGAAAAAGAGAGAAAGGTAAAAATCAGAAAAGGGAAAAATTGAAAAAAGTAAAAGGGAAGAAGGGGAAAATGGAAAAAATAAAAAAGGGAAAAGGAAATGGAAGGGGAAAGATGAAAAAATAAAAAGTGAAAGGGGGAAAGGTAAGGGAATATGGTAAGAATGAAAATAAGAAAGGGGAAATGTGAAAGGGATTAAGGGTAAAAGGGAAAGGTTAAATTTTGTGATGTTCTGTAATGTCCATTTTTTTAATGTTTTACCAAATTTTCAATTGTGTTCATTTAATCTATGTATATATATATATATACTCAAATCTAGAAATAGTGAAGCATTGCTGGAAAAATTACATACAATTTATTTAGTTACCAGATTTTTCCCTACCACTGCCCATTATTAAATTAAATGGTATTCTTTTCTACCAGGATTTTGGAGTTGTGTAATGAAGATCCTTGGGAAAAGTTATCACATGTCAAAGTTTAAATTTGTATGTTGACAGTTATAAGAAAAAAACATGCTGTATGAATATAAATTTTGTTTGTAAGCAGAAAGATTGACATTTGTATATATGTTATAATTGACCATTACATTGCACCAGTGAATGGTAGGAAGTGGGTGCTTTTTCTGTTTATATTTGAAATTATTGCTTGTCTATTTCATTTTTGGTGCTTTCTTTGATGTTGTACATGTTTATTATTAAATGAAATGTACTTGTTTGCTGTTCTCACATACCTGGTTAAAAGAATGCAGTTTTGAATCGCCATTAATTATTACAGAATATGTTTATTTTTGACTCATTTGAATCTCATAATTATGAGAACGAATATAAAAAATGTACTTTCTTAGGGATTTCATATCTGTACTAGTCTTTGAAAAAAGGGAAAAAAATAGTGTGGTGTATGAATGATAAATTAATTCATAGATTAATAAGTATTATTCTTGTGTTTTTAAAGGATGACCAGTGTGTAATATACCATCCAAATGAACTGCACTGTAATCACACAGATTGTTATATTATTTTACATGCAATTTATTATTTTACTACAAGAAATAAGTTTTTGTTTCAATTTAATTATAGATGAAAACACCTGTTTTTAATTAAAAAAGTTTTTTTACATTGTAATATTTATTTACAATTTACTTTATTGTAGATGGCTTAATGCTTAATTTTGAGATTGTACTTTGTTGTTTTCATTGTAACTAGTAATTTTTATTTGTTTTAATGTTTTACAATTTTATAAAATTGTTTTTGTTATTCAGTATTTAAATCATTATTGAATGAAAAGGCCAAACATTCATAATACTCAGTAACAATAACAGTGTAATTGACTGGATATCTAACTATTCATTGAAAACATTCAACATTTTATGTTGTTTAATTCTCATATAAAAATCTAGTATATTTGAAATGAACTAAATTTATATTCACTTTCTACATAATGTGTTAAGAAGAATTCTCTAATGCTATCTTACAGTTCTTTCAAGTAAATTTTTTAAAAGGCAGTTCAGGATTCTCTTCTGTTTTATTTTTCTGAGTGTATGTTATCTGTATCATGTCTTTTTGATAAATTTGTTTTTGTCATTGTATGTTATTCTAACAAAGTTCTATTTGTTTGTTTTTTACTTATTCAGATTTGATGGTCTAGTATATAAATATTATCTGTTAGGCTTTGTCCAAATATATGTGTGTGTGTGTATTTTATTAATTTTGAACTAAAGATGATGGACTTTATGCCTTAAATTGAATAATTTTAAAGATTTGCCAAAAGCAGAACTCATTGTCCAACTATTATTAAAATTAATATTTTGAGTTTTTATACTTTTTTTCATAGTGTCATGAGTTGCTTCTTCTTTTATCAACATGGGATACAGCCATAGTCATTTTTATAATACAGCACTGTTGGTATTAAAGTTTGTTAAATCTGTCATTCTGTGCAAATGAACTCATCGGTATTAAATAAATTGTATACGAAATAGCTACAACTCTAATCTAATAGACAAACTACAAGTTACATGGTACCCAGGGATACCTGTTCCATAGCACGCTCTCTTTTTCTGAAATATCATTCTGAAATTGTTTTCAGAAATTTAGTTAAAAGATAATAGAAGAATGAGTGACTGTAATTTATTGAGATGAACATAACTTATAACTCTGTCATATTTTTAGGAGATATGCATGAGCCTGATAAGCATGAGTTCACTGAAGATGGTGAGATTAATATAGGAAATCCATTTCATATATAAAAATGAAAAGCATGGGTATACATGTACATATACTCATAGTTGCAATGTGTTCTGGTTACTTGAGTTTACACTAGCATACAAATTCAGAAATTAACCCATCTGTTAAAGACATCACCTGAAGAAATCTAAGAATTTGTGTCTAGCATTCACAGTTGTACACATTTAAAGTGTTACAAATACACTTCATGACCTGCAAAATATTCCTCATTTGTCATATATTTTTTATGTTTAGTCTGTCATTTGTGGTTTTTTTTTATGATATGCAATGCAATATTTATATATGTGCATTGTTTGCACGCATAAAAATATGTCTATACCCTCTTATCAAGTCCCAGATCTTCTCTTATATTTAGGTTTCTATTTTTAAACAACCTTATTATGCCACTCAAACAATATAGAAAAGTACAACAAAAAACTCAGAAATCTTTCATACTGATACAACACCTGATTGTACCTTTTTATGATTCACATCTTGATCCATATCTTTTTATTTAATATTCTCACCGAGTAATATGTTGTTCCCTGAAGTTATACTACAAATACTCACAGAAGTTATACTTGTAGTCATTATTCAGACTCTAAAAAATACAATCTTTTAGAAGGTATATGAACTGATTTGCTTGATTGTCTAAGCTGTTATATCAGTTCAATTGGTTGTTTGACAAGAAAATGTTCATTTAACATTTTTTTGTCATCATTTATTGGTTGTAAAAGAAATTAAGAAGCGTTCCAATTCATCCCTTTGTTTCTGATCCAATCCAACTTCAACATACCACTTATATCCTCTATATGTTTTATTATTATTCTTATTATTATTTATTTTACTTTTTTATTATTACTATATTTTCTTTTCTTCATCAGCTTAGCACATTCTATGTTTAAAATGTGCTAAAATAAATGAAAATCTAATTTTGTTAAACTCTTCATAATGACAAACAAAATTTGTGCTTATATAAAGACTATCATATATTACAAATATAGTGAGATCATTTAATAAGTTATTGTGTACATCATGATACTATACATTATAATTCCATTATGGACTATAATTCAGAGATACTGCCATCTGATTTGATTTTTGGAATGTAGTTATGTACAACTGATAATGTCTTACAGCAAGTATTGGAAATGCCAAAAGAAAAATGTCCACCATTTTCCTGAACGCAGGTCTGAACCTTTCACACCATATTTTTTTATATGAATTCCATTAGCCTTGATGTCCTATGGAGGGTGTCAAAAATTATGGTGCAAAGGGTTTGGACCTGCCTTCAGGAAATTGGTGTACATTTCAACAATTGCTTTAAGACATTATTAGTTTTGTTTAACTATATTCCATGAATCAAATCAAATGCAAGTATCTCTATAGTATAGTCCATAGTGAAATTATACTGTCTAGTGTAGTATCATGTGACCAATAAAATTATCATCTCACTTTATTACATTAAGGCAATAAATAAACTTAACCCAACAAAGAGATCTAAACATATTTATACAGAGCACATCTTTCAGTTTTCTTAGACGAAAATTGATAAAAACCACATACTGTTTGGCATAATAAAATAAACAAATCAGGATATCTCCTCATATTCTTTTATATCTGTCCCACACAAATTTCTGCTACATAGCTTACACTAATGTTGCAATCAATACACTGAGGATGTGCATAAACAACAGCAAAGTTTAAATAATAATTAAAATGAATAAGTTGTGAGTTCTGCTTTAGGAATGCTTTGAAATGGTTTGAGAAATAAAAACTATGAAGATAAATTATCTTCAGGTTGATGGTATGTGTCTAACTTACCGGTTAAAGCAGAAACTGTGCTAGGAATTTTATTCTGCATAGATCTTTGTTAAACAACTGATTTATTTTTAAAAATAAAATGATAAATTACTGTCAGAAATTGTCCAAAAGAATATTGTGTCATAACTGCTATTAGTTCTTTCAAATTTTTTATTTTATACTATAACAAACACTCTCACATGTGATTTCAGTTGAATGGTAGCACATGACAAATTGACAGTGAATTTGTTAAAATTCCATGTTAACATAGAAGTGTAAAACACATTTTAATCAATATTTGTGTTAAACATTTTTATATTATTGAGAAAAAAATTGTTTTCAATGTAAATTTTACTTAAACTCATTAGTTTTTATAATGTAAATAAATTGCTGAGATATTTAATTTAATAAATTATGTTCTGAATGTTTGGACTTTTACTCTAATAATTTACTATTATTACTTTTTTATTACAGTGTTATAAATTCATCATTTGCAATAAAAAAATAAAACATTTTTATAACACATTTAAAAGAGAAATTTACCTATTTTATTTTCTTATGGTTTAAGTTTTATTCCTTTTTCTTTTGTACATTTTATATCCCTGAAATTTTTAATTTTGGACTACTAGCTTGAAGCATATTTATTTATAAAATATTATTTTGTTTTTTTTCATTTATTTTATCAGTATAATTTAAAAAAGTATTTAAGCAATTCTCTTAATGAAAAGAAGAAAAGAGGTTTTTTTTTACTGTAAGGTAGAGTAATTTAACTTTTATGAAATATATGTGTATGATTGTATGTGTTATTAAACTAGCAAATTTGATGTAGCATGTTTTTTGATGTGCCTTTCTTTGGTTTCTTTCTTATTAAATATTTCTTTTTTCTATTTTTACTTCTCCCTCTGTCTATCTGTCTGTCTTTTTCTCTCTCTCTCTCTAGATGCCTGCCCTCCACCCACACAACTAGACCAACGACAGGTAAGCACACCTACACACATTTATTCATTTATTTACTTTACATTCCGTTTCACTTAAATATAATTATTTTAATATTACTATTGATATCTTATGGCCATACAATTAACACACAATTTAACTATGTTTATCCTTTACTGACATGTTCTTATATATATATATATCAAAGACAAAAGTATAAAAACAGTTTATCACCAAGAGTACAGAATTCAATAATGCTTCTTACCTTGTGCTTATTGTTTTTTCATAATAGCACTTTCAAGTGTTTCCCTTGAAGCATTATTGAATTCTGTACTCTTGGGGATATAGTATTTTTATAATTTTGTCTTTGGCATAATTAGTACAACTGGGAATATGGACAAATACAATAAAAAAAGAATTGGTTTTGCTAAGTTAATATATATATATATATATATATATATTGTACATATGTGTTTGTATATTTACGTATGCATTAAAAATATGTACTTATACGTGTGTACACATACACACACACACACACACAGTGTTAAGATAACGTGAATTTTTACTTATACCTTCTAGTGTACATGATGCAATTTAATAAGCTGGCAGTCATACAGAACTGTATATGAAAAATGTGATTACTTTTGTCATTAATAACAATGTATGTGTAATATATAAACCCGTGAACACTAAATAAACCATGGCTGCACCATCATTCATATTGTATATGTATAAAAGAAAGGAAAAACATGTGATACTCTTTTTTTGACAATTACTGAAATATCAATGCATCAATAAAAATATTTTCAGTGCTTAAAATCAGTTCCTATATTTTTAGCTATTTTAACATGTCATACAACCTCCAGCTAAAGATTTGCAGTATGCTTGAACATTATGTGTTTGAATAATTTCGAGATTGCTGCAGATGCATTGCATTCTGTCCCCTCTTATTAAAAAGTCAATATATTTTTCTGGTAATCGTTATTAGAAATTTAGCTTTGAAGTATAGAGTGGAAAAATATTTTTAAAGACTGAGGACATGCTTTATATATGATCCTTTAAAATTGATAAGCACATGTAGCTAATTTTATTCAGTTATTACTAAATATCAGTACAAAGTAATTATGCTATTAATTCATAAATGCTATGTGAATATTATATCTGGTATTTAATTTTTTATGTGGTGGTAAAGCATAAAAATATTTCAATAATTTTTGAAATCAACACAATTTAAATGTACAGATTATTTTGTACTAATAAGTTGGTATTGTGGCTGTTCTTTTTGAAAGTAAATAAAATATTCTGATTCGTTAATGTTATTGGGCTGTTGTTATGTTAAAAAAAAATAAAAATGTTGGTTGCGATAACTGTAACATTAATAATAATGGTCAATATTAAAATTAAAACTATAATCATTTAGGGTGAGCGATTTGCATGATGGTCACAGTAATGGTACTGTTGCAGTGTTTTGTAAAAGATCATAACTCAGGTTAATACGTGCATGTCTTATTAATATAAAAATTGCAAGGGCTCAGAAAATGACACTCATATAATCAAGAACAATCTCGTATATCAATGCAGAAAATACAAAAAAAAAGAAGTTTTAACAGAAAATAATAACTACAACTAATTTTTTGTCATCCATATTAATTTGTCACTTCCTAAAATTATACATGAATTTGTCACATGTCATACGAATAAAATAATATCATGTAAATAAACACATGTAAATGTATATATGCGATATAGCATACATATACTCGTATATATTTTACAATTTTTCATTATTAAATAATGCTTTATTACGTAGCATGATTGTTGTTTTTACTGCATTATATGTTTGTCTTAATGGCTGACATTATTTATTTATTTGTTTATTTGTTTTTCTTTACTTCAGGGAATCACAGCCTCATGGCTTGAAATAATTTACATCGATGTCTAGACTACTATTTAGTCATTTTATTGTTGTTTATACGTACCTGTTTGTTTGTCTGTATGTATGTATGTTTGTTATATTATATGGTTTAATTTTATTTCTTTACACCTTTTCCCTTCTCTTTTTTTTATGAAAAGTAAAGTAAATTTTCTTTTTAATAAATTGGAAACAGGAACTTTTTCATCTTTTTGCTGTTTTATTATAATTTAATTTATTAAGCAATTTATTATTTAATTAAGGGTAAAATTTATTTTTTACTACATTTAATGAATTATTTAAAGTGATAATAGTTTTAATTTTTATTTTGATAAAACAGTAATTAATATTTCTTCTATATTATTTTTTTCCTATTTTACAAAAAAATTAAAGAAAAATTCCAATGTCTGATTTTTATAATTGTCACCAGTAACACCTCAATAAAAAAAGATTAACTATAATTCAGAAAGACTTTTAATTTTAATTTATTTAATCACTTATGTATTAAAGTTTTACGTCCATTCAAATGCTTCTTGTTTAATTTTTAAGCTTTATTAGATGTACTACAACTAATATGGGTAATTCAGTTTACACTGAAATATAAGAAAGATATTAACTGGAATAATATACAGTTTGTGTATGTTATGGTTATATATATATATATATATATATAAAAGTGTGTGCATATGCACATTTGTGTATGTGTGTGTGGGTGCGTGCACACACGCGTGTATATTTGTTCACTGGTTTATTTTCATGGATACTGAGAAAATATAAAAAATCAAGATTCATGATGCATTTAGTTTATATATTTTTTAAACGTAAAAAATTATTTTTGTTTTCATATTCATACCAGTGTAAAGTTAATTATTTTTTTCTTTTTAAATTTTACTTCTACAAATTGCTATCATGTAAAGGTGTTCATAACAACTTCTTAAACAGGAATTTTTTTCAGAGTAGTAGGCTTGCTTTTATTGATCCAGACTTATTACATTTTATCAATGATAATTTGACTTTCTCATTTTATCACAATTAAAACATTTTTTCCCTTTGAAATAGTAATATTTGAATACATTTATTTCTTTATTTTCATTATGATGATTAAAAAAATTGCAGTAACTTTGTTTTAAACCTTAATAATGAATAATTTTACAAATAGAAACATTTATTTGTGAGTTGTAGGCAGCATTTCAAATGTGCCTTGGGAAAAATATGATGATGAGATGTTTAAAATTAATACAGCACACTGAAATATATCTTAGTTATTTACTATGCTGTAGTCACAAATTCACTTCTAGAAGTAAATGATTTGCTTTACATTAAATATTCAGTTTACCAAAATCTCACTTTTGATTATCAGCCCATAATTAATTAACTCAATGACCTAACAGTTCATTATGAAGCTCATGGTTCATAATGTTTTTAATTTCATCATTTACAATTGCTAACTTTCATTGTAACTATTTCAATAGATTAAATAATATTTTAATATAACCATGATTATTGTTGCTCCACAACAGATTATTCTTTGAATTACCTAACTTTCATTCAAAACATGTAATAAGATTGGAAATAAGAAATTAGAAGGTATAGTAGTTGATGTATATTATTTTGAAAGGCATTTTTCCTAATCTCTGTAAAAAGTATTATATATTGTCTTCCAAGTTGAATAATATTACTTCCATTTATTCATACACCTTTATAAACTAACTTACAATTAAAGAGAGGTAAAATGTTCTCATGTATCTAAAATTTACCATAAACAAATTAATTATTAGGTATTGAATTCACTTCACCGATATTAGTAAGGTTTTTTCTAATATTCAGATCTTAAGAGGCATTGACTACTATGGTCATTAGCCATAAATGCACACAAGATGGAGTAAAACTACAAAAAACATTGTTTAACTTTAGTGATTTGGATGAAATCAGTTTTGAACATAGCTTCACCACTGTCATTAACCTTAAATTTGTTGGCAACTACTCTCTAAGGTGTTTTGATTTATAAGAAAAATATTGTTTCCTGTCGTACATAGAACCAGTATATAAAGATATTAATTAATTCACAAATCATGCCATATAGAAAACATTGGTATAGTATCTATATGTTATATTATGGTATTACTGTAGATTTAAAATGTAATGAATATTAAATTGCTTATAGTAACAACTATTTAACACTAAGTTATGATAATATTAGAAATTCCTTAATAGGTAAAAAATAATTTGAAATTGTCCTATATAATAAAACGAGTTACAATACTTTTTATAATTTATCTTTAAAATATGAACCCTTACCCTTAAAACCTTTTCCCCTTTACACCTTTTACCTTTTATATAATTTTAATATAACATTATTTTATTATAAAGGTGCTGGTTGAGGTTCTGATAAATTTGAAAGAAAATCACTCTTGTTTACAGAACAGTTCACTTAGCTAAGACGAGAGTTTGCAGTTTACTGGCAGACAATTAATTGTTAATTACCTAAATTATTGTTATTTAAAAGTAAATATTTAATAGATTACTTGAGGGCATAATTACATTAATATAATTCATAAGTTTAGTCAAAAAAATAATTTTTTCATTTTAAGTATGAATAATGTTATGGCATTACAGTTACAGGTTATCCAAAATAAAAAAAATGTGATAGTGATTTATATTCTAGTCATCAATAAAAATTTTCAAAATAGTTTTCTTTATGTCTACTTCAGTTTACAGAAATTATTCTTTTATCTGAGTAGAATAAATCTCAGGTATATATCTGTTCTATAATCTATGTTTTTCCCAAAGAGTTTCTGTTTTGAATTAGCCTTTTGCTTCTCAATCAATTTTCACTTTTTCTTCTCCAGTATCCAGTTTTTCCACTTTCTTCATGAGGAGGGACAGAAAGTAACGTCATGTAAATAGTTTTCACAAGAAACTTTTGTCATCATCTTTTGTGTGAGCTAGACTTCAAAATCATAATTTAATGATGTTCATTTTCTTCTTGAGTTCTCCTAAAAGCCAATTTCTGTACTTTGTGCTATTATCAACTTAATCCTTCCTTATTTGTAACTTAGCCTTCCTTTCACTTTTATCTTATCTCCTTTTCTCATTAGTTTTTGTGAAATGGCAACCCTGTTATTTAAATATTTACAACTGTTTAATTTCAAGGATTTCTTTATCATTGAATTTTGTATTGGTGTTAGGTATAGAAATAAAACTAGTAGTGTAATATGAAATCCCGTTAATCATTTATGTAGGAGAAATTAGCTATACCAATTTATTATTTAATAACCTTTACTAAGCAAAAAGAAAAATAATTTTCTTATCTCAAATATTAATTTGTTTATGCAGTTATATATAGCTGTGTGTACATATACTTAGTAAGCAATATATTAATTTTTTCAACGTTCAGTATGTTGTATATAAGTATTATTTAGAATAATTCTTGTATCTTTTTTAAACCACTGAAATATAGTTATGATAGATTGTCTCAAAACATTTATAGCAACTTTTGTAGTTCAGCTACTTCATCAGCTAAAGTGTAACATAATTAAAAACAAAATTAAAGGAAATAAAATAGTTTATCAATTTGTCATTTGTTAATAAGGTTCCTTGCTCATGACAGATCTGGAATAAATTTACTACATCTATTTTCTCATTAATTGATCATAACAGTTCTACCAAAAAACTTGTAAATTCAATATTAAATTTCTGTTAATTAATCTATTTATTTTTCTGAATTTATTTATATAGAGTTTCTCCAATAGATCTCTTTCTTTTTCATCACCATTTATGTCTGGTGCTTTTAAATTGTTATTTACATTGGTTAAACAGCATCTTCTATTAGCTGTATTTTGTGCGAAACACTAGGCATATTACAGAAAGGGAACCTCAACTTTAAGTAGTCATAGAACAAAACATATGACTTTATATATAGTCATATGTTTAACAAAAAACAGCTTTGAAAAAAAATATAAATAATTATTATGGAAATACTTTAAATAAATAATAATGAAAAAGAAATTGATGTGTTTATACACTTATAAATTCAGCAGTAAATCTGACTAATAAACAGCAGACACTAGATAATTTAATTATGCAAGTTCGGAGAACTGATTTATGATAAAATAACACAAAAATATTTGTAACAGATTAATTCTGGACCTTTGTATGACAAGGAACATTATTAATAAATTGTAATTAAAAAACTACAATTAATTTAACTTTGACATTTGTAATTATTTAAATTATAATTACCTGGTGATAGCAAAATCTCTACTATAAGGAAAGTTATTTATGGAAAAATATATAACAAATTTATTTCTCTAAAAAAAATTTTTTTTCTTGACACATATATATATATATATATGTGTGGGTGTGTGTGTGTTTATACAGCCATTATTTACATTTATACATGTACATACATACATACAAACAACCATATAAAATTGCTGTTGGAAAATCATTGGGTGCTCTTGCACCCACTTCTCTTAAAGCATATGCAGTAGTCAAACTGTAAATTTGAAAACCAGTTCTGAAATCTATTTTTTTTTAATATAAAACTGTTCTTTTGAATTATTTAGTAACTAACAAATGAAATAATTAGCAAATAAACATGATAAAAAATTTTATTCCCAATGTCTCTGTGGGGATTGTAGAATATCATAGTTAATACTGTTTTTTTATTATTAATTACATTTGGTAATGATAACTGTGAAAATGCACTATGTGATGTAAGACTTAAAAGACTAAAAAGACCAAACAGATTGTAACCCCCACGCAGTTTATTTATGATGCTATACAGATTAAGAATAGGCAACACCCAGACAATGGTAACATCTCATGTTGGAGATTTTGTTGTACTATACAGCGATTAACATTAAAAAATGTATATGGAGAATATTAAATGCATATACTTAATTATGTAGAATGTTACAAAGCTATGGAAATTAAAAGATTAGCACACTACAGAAAGTAACTGAGAAGTAGACCACCAGTCTAATGACTGATGACAAAAAAATATGGATGATAGCTGTTTTGAGAAGATATTATACATGAGAAGGCCAATAAGTAATGCACAGCTTAAAAAATATTGAGAAAAAGAAATGAACACCCATTTTTTTCTCAATCAAAGTGATGAATTCATGACTCATGTATAGGAAACTGACCACATTGCCATTAGCCTCACAGTTTTTTTTTTTTTTTTTTATAATACTCTAAAAACTTTTACTTCTTTAATGGCTTTTAATCCCTTTTGGACAAACATTAGGGTTAAGTGAAGCAATAATATACTCTTTGTTTCAAGATACCTAGCCTGCTTGTTTGATTTTTTATGATGCTGTGTAAAATTTAGATAAACTATCATTTTTTTATGATAATTTTTCACCGATCTCTTCTGTTAGGTTGGTCCATGATGCTGATTTGTCTTCTTTTCACTGACAAAATTTAATGGATCAGTGATTAACTGTACTTCTTTTCAGAGAAAGCTATAAAGGTCTTTTCATTTTACCTAATTTCTAAACAGTGATAATTTATAAATGTTTATATTTTCATAATTTACAAATTTGAAGTTGTTGATATAGCATCATAGCTTTTCATTATTAAAAAAACATAGCCGCTATCAAAAATAGGATGACAGATTCTATTATTATGGTTGTGCATTCATAACTTGTTTGTAACAGGGCTTACTGCAGTGTATTATTTATTAGCCATCTTTTGTATTAAAATAGAGAATAGTGTTGTAGACCCATATCACATCTCAAAAAAATATAGCCTGCTTCATGTGAGTCTTTTGTGAATAGAATAACAGACTCTGAGTGATGCCTAAATCCTGGTCTTCAGGAGGCATTCCTTAGCTGAGTATAGGATGAAGTTTATAGGTATTTAGTACAATAATTTTCCTAAGGAAGCTGAGTGATTGCTCACTTACAGAATGTGTCACTATTCTGAAATAGTCACTCATTAATGACTAACAAAAAGATTGTTGCAATTTTGATTTTCTTTTTCTGTAATAATTTTGGTGTTAGTTGTCATTACTGTGACCGATCATAGGTTGCTAATAAACAGCAAAAAGCTCATTTTTTAAAACAAACATCAAATTTTTATTGTATGGCCAGTTATTTTTAATTATATAATTAATTTATAAGTAACTTGTACATTAATTATTGTAAGCTTATCCTGTTAGATTAGGATTAATTTGATATGATTAAAAACATTAAAACAAAATAACAGAAATAATTTCTCATTTAAAAATGATTTATTAATACTGACAATTATTTTATTTATTTTCTGTTAGTAATACATAGCTATGAATATTTAATTTTTATGATTAATAAGAAAGATACGAGTACATTATAAGGGTGTGAGTGTATTTGTGGATCATCCATGCGATTATGTTTAGTCATGATTTTACATGTTGTTACTGATTAGGATTTGAAGTACATTTTCTCTCATTAGTACTAAACATTCTAAAATAAATATTTTATAAAATGTGTGTGATATAGCAAATATATTTATTTTGTTCCAAATTTTTAATGTTTCACTTCATTAACCAAAAAAACATTTTCTCTGAAGAAAGGTAATTATAAGATTCCAGTATATTGTTTATTTATTGATAACCTTTGTTTTTAGTTTATTATAATTTTATAACGTGTGATATTTATCATTAGAGTAATAATATTATCATCATCAATACTAGTAAAAATAATTGTTTTTTTACACCTGTTTTTTGTTTTAGGTATTTACTTATTATTAAAGTACTTTATTTATTGATTGTTTTAAGTAGAATGAGAGAATTCTGTAGATGAAATTAATCTTATTAAAATTATGAGAACTTTATGCAACTTGTAACTTCTAGCTTGAACTCTGATCTAAACACTATTAACCATATATTCTGTACAATGGAGAAAGTTATTTAGTCATTCCATTTCATTGTCATCTGCTTAATTACATTGTGAATTCATTTTTTATTTAGATTTGTAAATAATTTTTTTCAAAACACTTATTTAATGTAATGACAGATGTAAGAAAATATGTTAGATTAAGAATCCATGATTAATGAAAGCATCTTGACGGGACCAAATATTAACCTTAAATCTCTCCCGCTTAATTTCTTCAGATAATGAAATAGGAGCAAAATAAATCTGGAGTTACTATTGATTCGCATGAAGTAAAAGAAAAGAAATGCCTCAGGCTTTATTGAGGAATCATCTGCTCTTCCAGCTACTGCCTCCTTAGTCTTGCAAGCAGAGCAATGACTAAAATAAGGTCCATGATACTTAGGTACCAGCAAAAAACAGCAAACAGGCAAAGAATAATAAATTGAGGAGTGTAGAAACAGGAGAAAATCAACCCACAGAGAAACTGAGACTTTCAGAAGCTCATGACAGTATGCTATTTGCCTGTGACTGATAGTACTGATTGAAAAGACCACAACTTCTTCTAACACTCAAAATATCAAAATTTTATAGGTAAACATGAGATCAAATTTTTACTTTCTTAAAAATTTTACTAAAATTTGATCCTCTGTTTTAATTATTACCTACTTTGAAAATCAGTTTTTTTAAAAACCTATTCTCAACTTGCCAATTATTTTATTTATTCTGTGTAAGTTTTCAATGCTGTTTATGTTGTATACTAATTTGATTTTTTTGTTGTGGTCACTTTAAAAATTAATAAAAGAGGTTGATTAATTTTTATACTTTTTTTATTTTTATACAAAATAAGACCTCAGTAGTTTGAACTAATCTAAGACCAAAACTTAGTTTTGTCAAAAACTCATATAAAGTCGATCTAAAAAGAAAGGCCAACTGGCTAAATTACTTTTACAGGTTATCACTATTACCTCATCCCTCTTTTCCGTGAAAAATTACTATGTTCTATAAATCTCATTTCTTTCCAATTTTTGAAAATTTTTCACACTGACAGGGTCATACTGTACTAAAAAAATGAGCAAAAACAATTAAATAAATTTTTGTTGTGCACAATAAGAATTTGTGTGATAAAAACAAAATTCTTTGCCACCATCAGAACTAATTTACTTAGTAATAAAAAACACAATTGTCAAAATAAAACATTGCAGACAAATATTGCTCTTTAATATAGGATAATTAAAGAGCATGCGGGTGACAATTTTTTATGTCGTATTTGTATATAGTATAATTGAGCTGCTACAGTGGAACAAATATACACCCTAAAATACATTAAATACAATACATTACACTGCTTTTTGGGGAGTTGTGTAAATAAGGCCCATTTCTGAGTATATGAGTTCATTTTTGTTCTGGTTTGGTTCCATTGTGGTTTTATATTATACTAGCAAATATCCTGTTTGAATTTTGAAGATCAGATAATTGTTTGCAGATATATTCTAAGAGTACCCCCATTACACCTCCCAAAGCAGCACCCCATTTGTTACCAGTTGAGGGTAATGATTAGTCTAGCCTTGCACGAGGTGCTAACTTCACCTCACCACTCTAGCCTCACACTCAGTTCCCACGGGAAGCCCATTATTAATAAACAGGAATTTTTTTAATTTATTTAATATTATTTTATTTAAGTAAATCTAATTCAATTATTTTTGTAATACTCTTCATTCAATTGATTCAGATCATTCAGTTCAAACCCGGCTCATATAGTGCTCACAGAGCATAGAGGCTCACAGGTCATAGTTCATTAATTCAATATATTAAAATCTGTGTTTCAATCAGCAAATCTCCACTACTACATATATACTGTTTATGAGCCGGTCAGGGCTCGCCCAACCATCTAGCCAGGGGGCTCTGTCTCCTGGACCCTCAACACGTTCATATCCTTATGTTTGTGAGAATATTAATTATTTTACTGAAATACTGTAAAGAAATAAATATTAGCATTTTACCCCAATGAACTTATTGTAGTGATTTTTTAGCTACTGCTCCATTTATCGATTTGTAACTTATGGAACCAAAAGTGCATCTTAATAGACATTTTCAAAGAGAACATTCTTCAATTTTTAAAAAAAATCTGTACCCAATAGCGCTTGTGCAGTAGATTTTTGCAGTTTATGGCTTTAATGTTGGGTGTACAAAGGTTGTAAAAACTTCAAAAGTTCCTAAAAATTGAGATTTATCATTGTCCTGAATTTCATTTTTATATGATGTTTCATTTAAAAGTTATTTAAAAAAAAAAACAGAAATTTTTAAATCTTTGATAACCAATAACTTTAAATAACAGTCGACAACATATGCTTTTTATTTGGCATACGGATAAATAATTAAAAAATGAATCTTTTGACTATTTAAAAAAAAAGTTCTGTAGCCTGATTTGTGCAGTAGAAATGTGCGGTTTACTGCCGCATGAGCAGTCGCATCAAAAAAAGAAAAAGATAAAAACAAATTGCAATAAATAGAAACTTTTTGCCGAATTAGATTTTTTGTGTACCTATGGAGTTCTTAATCTTGCATTACAAAGAAATCAACTCCTTTTTTATATATATATATAGCCTATGACACTCCCGGTAATGTTAAAATTCCAACGTGAAATCATACATCTAAATCGTTTCAGCCATTGAGCTGTTACGGTGGAACATACATACATGCATAGATACACCATACATACAATACACTCCTTTTTGGGGAGTTGTATAAAAACAGATTCCTTGTTTGATAATATAATCTGGAAAACTACTTCCTTCTATTCTGTAATGACTTGTGACAATGTGTTTCAGTTTGAATTTATGAATAATTTTTATATAATTTCTTCATTCAATTGTACAGCATTCTTATTTGATATAATCAAGTAAAATTTTTTTAAGGATTAAAATGCATTTGATTCATACTAAATCTTTAGCTATGAATGATTTTCTGTAATTTTTATTAAGCGAAATCAAACATCTGTTTTCTGGAACTACTAATATAGCTTGAATTTCTAGAAATTTATGTCTTGTTTAATTAATGTAATAATGATGTATTTCACTAGAACAATTTAATCAGCGCATGCATGTGTGTGTTAAGTGTTTGAATATGTAAGAAAAAGCCAACTCATCATTAGGTTTACTTCTCACCTTGCCCAATTACAAATAAAAAATCTTGTTCTGGTAAAACCAAATCCAAACAATTTGAACTACAAACTTGAGATAAAAAAGTAAATTGCAACTATTATCAGCTTTTAATGAATCTGTATAAAAAAGATTAGAAATATTAACGCTTAATTTTTGCCTGGCCTATGAACTGCCAGGTTGGATAAAATTAGAAACAAAAGAAAAGAAGTTCTGTAATTCATACTAAAGGTATGTATGAATTTCAGAAAAAATTTTAATCCTTAATTTCTAGATATTGCACACTTGATTCACAAGTTTTTCCATAATTTTGGGAAAGAGCTGCTATATTAATTTGTATTACATACAATGGGCAGTTGAGAATAGATAAGATGATTTCAATAAGACAATTGCAACATACTCAGTTATTTAGAACCTCATGCTAGACAAAAAGTTATTTTGCAAGCAGTTCTTTAGTTTACATTTACTTTCATTTAGTATGTTGTGGTCCTAACAGTAGAGAGTAATACTATAACTGATTAAAAGAGACTAGATTACTGACTAAAAAAAAATAAATATTATGAAATTTAACTTTTGTTTTCAAGTAAAAGCCCTCAATTTCATTTAATTATCAAACATATGAATGTCTTTTTCATATTAAATATCATTTCATATGAAAACTTCTGCCTAAAACCTGTTACTATTTACTACCTTAACATTCAGTTATAAAATTTAAATTGTCAAATTAATTATTTCTCATAAATCTGGAAATAAAATTAATTATGTATGTAATCATAATTCTGTAAGTTAGATACAGTAGATAACTTGTTCTAAGTAGAGGAAAAGAGTGTGGAAGCATAGTTTCTGTAAACATTTTACTAATAACGTTACAAATATTTTATATTCGATATATCTTTATTGTTTATTTACTATTTGATAGTGTCTTTATTTAGGCTGTAGTGTATATCAAGGAAACTGTAAAATCATTGCTGAGTCATCAATAAACAAAAATAGTGAAAGTTAAGTTTTTAAAAATTATAGTTTGTGAGCAGTGACTTATTTTTCAGAACAAATGCCATTATAAATCGATGTACTGGTAGTGTAAATCTTAATTTTAGGTAGATGTTTGAGTTTAAACCTAATAAGAATTAAAGAAGTAGATTTTAAAAGATCTTATTTTTTTGTTTTTCTTTCAATTTATTACCTTAATGACATTTTGTCATTGCAGCAGAAATAACATATCTGTGTAACCTAAAAAAAATATAATTAAAGTATAGTATTTGTTTCAATACATATAGAACAGAATATTCAGTATTTTTATATCCTTTATTTTATTATTTTGATTATTATGGTAACAAAACAACTACTGATTAAATTCACTGTGGTAATAAACAGATAAGTAAATTCATTGTGTTCTTGTTTTCATATGTAACTGTAAACGATAAACAGAGCACGTGAGCACCTTCTATTTTTAACAGGCTTCTGATATTAAATGTTTAAATTTTTGGTCACGTAACATTGTATGTTTTAATAAGCTAAGTTTTGCATTAATTGTAATAAATCTGTTATAAATGTTTTTAATGCTATTTACATTTTTTAAAATAAATTGTTTATTTAGAATGTGAAAAGATATAATGTTAAATTAATAATTTTGTTATGCTATTGATAAATAATACATGGTGTGTTGTTGAAAAGGTTGGTAGAAGAGATACTACTTATCGAATGCCACAGACTGAGAAGGAACGTGAGCAAGAACATGAGAGGGAATTATGGGATCAGCGAGAGCAAGAAAGAGATAAGGAAAGAGAACAGCGTGAACCAGAAAGAGAAGGCCATATGCGAATGCCATCAACTTTGACCAAGAAATATGCCGTGCCTCCTGCTCCACAACCTGCACAGCCTCCTACAGTGGCAGCAACCGCAACAGTAACTGCAGATACAAAGCCACAGGCACAAACTTCTGAGCAACCAGGTGCCAATCTGATGCAGAAACTGAGTGAAATGACTGGAGTGACAGGAGTGACTGGCGGTGACAATTCTGTGGACCATATTCTCTCTAAAGGCAAAGAATTGATTTTTATGAAATTTGGTTTGGGGAAATGAAAACGCCTTCTGCTACATTGTCCACACTTCCTTATCAGGTATACTTATAAGTATGTTTATATATATATATATATATATATATATATATATAAAATATAGAATCTAATAGCATACCGATTAGGATAAGCAAATTTGTCATACAATTGTGTTATGGGGTTTGCAAAGTTTAACTGATTGTTAGAATATTCCAAGCAATATCATTTAAACTATGAAACTTTCATTACATAAAATACATTTGAAATTTTTTTCTCAGATAATAAGCGAGCTAATTTTTTTTGTTATAAAATCTGCTCACTGGCAGATCTAGATGAGTGATATACTGTTATAAAATTGATTTCAATTAGAAAAATTGTAATTATTGTCATTGTTACATAATTTTATTTCTATCAAATTATCCCATCATAAATATAATTTTACACTGAAAGCAAGCTGCCCTCATGTAGCCTAAGTATTCTACTTTCTCTTACAAATTAAAAAAAAAATCATTCACTATTGAAGTCTATAAACATATCTTATCGATTAAACATATAATAAAAAAATGATTAATAATGTGATTACTGTTGTACCATAGTTATATTTTGATCAGAGAACTAATTATTCAATGAAATTAGAGGTTAAGTGATGTAATTAATGATAGAATTAGGGTTACAATTACCTACCATTTTCTCATAGATTAATATCTCTTTTTCAAGTTCCAGTCTCTAAATCTTGAGCTTCAATTTCTCAGTCTCTTTCTTAATTCTCAAAACATGTACTATATATATATATATATATATAAGCTAAATTAACATAATAATTATATAATTATAAAAGTGTATAATGTTTGCAAGTATATTAATATAAGCCATATCAAATGACAGAACTGCCTTTGTTCTTTGTTAATGTATATTAAGTACGTCTGTGTATACATATTGTTATTAAAGCACAATATTCAATAACTGATTACAACCCTGCAATACTAATATCATTGTCATCATTCTCACTCATTTGTGACTACATATGTAACAAATTTTGTATTCATATATATATTATATAAGTGACAGAACACATTTTTTATTTTGTATGTAATTTTAAATATGTGCTTAAATATAAGTTGTGATTTGTATAAATTTTAATTCAATAACATATAACTGGTACCCCACAGGGTATTTTATACAGTTAAGTTTTTATTTTTTCCAAATGTTTATTTTTATAGCAGCACAATATATATATATATATATACACACACATATATACATACACACACACACACACACACACACACACACACACACACACACACACACACACACACACACACACACACACACACACACACACAAATATTATAATATTATACAAATTGCTTAGGTTTATTTTGCTTTTTGTAAAAAGGGAGAAAGAATTTTTATATAATTGTTTTCTATCGTCACATGTTCTTATGTACATAAAAAAAAAAAAAACATTTTGGTGCAAACTTACTATAAATTTACACATTAGTTATAGTTGACATCTGATGAAACTTTGTTTCTATGAAATAAATTATTGTTTTTATTTTTTAATACATTTTCTTTGTGGAATTCATGTTATCCTATGTATTTATTTGTATTCTTAAAAATTGAGATCATTGTTGCATATTTTTGGCACTTCAAGGAATTAAATATTTTGGAATCTGAAAAAAATTGTATTCATATTTTTAAATTAATGTAAATGTTGAATAATAATTTTTTTTTTTTTTAAGTTGGAAGGGGCTAATGACCAAAGCAGTCAATGCACCCAAAAACCTCAACAAAAAAAATAATAATAATGGTGGGAAAAAAATGTTATGTTGACACCAAAAACAAGTAAAAGTTTCCTTCAATTTAATATCAAAGAATGAAAATGTTATTCTAGATTAAATTGAACTGGGTGAACTAAGCATAAAATTTATTTTAAGTGTTCCAGTTGTTGATTAAATTATTCAGAATAATATTTATCAGATGAAGTATATAATTTTTTTTTATGGTGTATGAAGTTAATGAAAAAGTATCTTATTACATATTTATGAATTTTGTACAGTCATTATCATTAATTATTATTAAATTATGACCTAGTTATTGTGTTTGCTGTTATATTTTTAATGTTATTGCTTTAGAAAACTAATAAAAACTTATAAATCTTTCATCAGATTGTAAATTAATGTAACCCTATCGCTTACACTTACTGAAATAAATTCAGCAATGTTTATGGACAATGTAGCAGGCAGGCTAATTTTGTAATTCTACTGTACAATTAATCATATCATAATATAATCTAATCAAAACCCTATTTATAATCAGTTAATTATATTGGTATTAATTATTCATTAATTTGAATATCTTGTGTACAATATGGCTAACTAACTGGTGCGCCAGCAAAATATTCTTCAGTATTAACTTGTAAATTAATTAAAAAGCTGTTTCTGCAATGATTTCTTTTTTACATGTTGCATATATATAATACACGTATGACTGATTTGCTATACTTCTTTAATGTGATTGTCAACATATATATGATGTGATATGATATAATGTTAAATAATGAATAATATATGAGTATATCAACCTTTCATTCTTAATTTAAGTGAGATATATATATATATATATATATATTATTTACAAATTGCCAAATAAAATGAAAAATTGCTGTGACTTCTAACGAATTTAAGAAATTAAATTCATCATTGCAAATTGTTTTTTTTTTTGCAGTTTATATGAGGCTGAACTACATAACACTTCTTTTTTTTAAGTCATTTTTGCAGTTACAAATAAATTTAAATGTACCGGTATCCATACATGAATTAATATGTAATCAGTAGCATTTATAATGATAATATATCTACTGAAAAAATTCTATTGTTATATGAAGGATATGATTACAATATTGACTAATATATGGTATAATAAATAAAGATTGACAGCACAGTGGTATTAATTGTGTGCTATCACATATTGTTTTGAAATGTTAGATAATCTAGAATAAATAAATAAATATAATTGAGATCCTTTGACATTCAGACTGTTCAGTTTATTTACCCATTTCTTCCTTAACAATCCTCCATAATATACTCTTATTGTGATGTGTTTTCACCACATAAACATCATCTAGCCAATGAGGCTGTATCATCAAGCTTTGTACAAAAAGCTTGCTTGGACAAGGCAGACAGTCATTGTGCAGCACATATATATATATACATATACATGAGTATATTAAGAACATAACAATAGGACATAGCATAACAGAACGTAACATTAGGCTCATTCAGAAACTGAAAATTCTGCAATAAAGTGTGTTTAACTATTTTCATAAATAGTAAAAACTCTTGCCACAATTTTAATTGATTATCAACTTGTTTAATTTCAGATAATAGTTTCTTTAAAAATATTTAGCTTACTTATATTTCTTACTATATACAGTACAAAACCGAATAATTTATACTTATACTTGTTCATTATCAGTGTTAATAGATTATAATTTTACACTGCCTCCATCAAGCGAGTCATAAAATGAATGACCACTATATTTAAATAAAAATTATGAAAATATTTTATTTGAATTATATTTATACGCACTTATAATGGGTATCAGTATCGTTGATAATTTTTATAGTAATAAAAAACACCGTTAAATAATAGGCCTATTTGCTACAAATTAAAATAATTTATTAATAGCTTAGTGATTACTTTTCATTTTCAATAAATTGATTTAGTTCAATTTTTGGCGTGATCCGGCACGAATGGTATATTATTGTTTCCTTCTGTAATGTGTGGCTTATTAGTAAATGTTTTGTGTGTGTTAATAATGAATTCGTAAGTTTGTTGCGTGTTTTATTAGTGAATTTTTTGCAAAGGCAAAATGGAAGCCCTGAACAGATTTAACATAATATTTATTGTACGCGTTGTTTATGAAAAGAATAAAATCTCCGTAGTCAAGCTCGTGAAACAATTACGATTATTATTACTTCGTGAAGAAAGAAGCTATAAAGTGAGGATAATTAGAAGAAGACAAGCATTTAATAGGGATTCAAAATTGTGACGAAAGAACTGCTGTTGCAGCTCGTGGGATTTCAAGATCACAAGTTCAAAAACTCCGAAAAGAAAAGCAGGATTTTCTGAAATCTAAGTCGCAATCGTGCTCATTCAACGCACCAAAAAAGTACAAACAACATTCAGAACCAGTTAGTGAATTAGATAGTTTTGATCAAGGCATTGTAAGATGAACAGTTAACGAATTTCACAGAAAACTTAATGAACTGCCAACATTAAATAAATTACGTGAAGAACTTTAAAATAGTATTCAATTTAAAGGTTCTAGAACTTTTCTTTTTTTTTTCATGGGGATGAAAAACGCTTTCGCGTTATTATCGTCCGGAATAAAAATAAAACAGAAAAAAACAAACAAATAACAAACACTACACGAAAATCTTAACTATTAAATAAACAAAAATTTACAACTAGTATCAAATTTAAACAATCACGTAAAACTAATATCACATGCCTAAACTTAAAATAAAATATTTTTATTTAAAATAAAGCAAATACAAAAACGTTTAAAATTCAACTAAACCTAAATAAAACTTAACGAAGTCCGAGAGGAGTGTAAAGGGCCCCTTCTTGAATAACAGCAATAATAAATAACATAAAGACCTAACAATTATTAAAAGAAAAAAAACACAAAATTAAAAACAAATAAATATTAAAACACAGCAAACAATATTAAATTCTGTCTAATATCGTGATCCGTCGGAGAAAGAACAACATCTGGTCTAAAATATCTTTGCACTTATCATTGCCCAGGATTCGTCGAATGTTTCTGAGCAATATAAATTTACGACGTAAGGCCGCGTAACGTATGCAATCCACAAGACTGAAGTGCACAATCAAGCGGCTGTCGCACCGTATGCATATCGGTGCGTTTTCTCCTGATATCAGAAACTTATGAGTAGCTCTCGTATGTCCTAACCGCAATCGGTAGAGGAGCACTTCCTCTCGACGAATTTTTCCATATGAAGAGTTCCACGCCAACGTAGTCTTTGATGTGCCGGAGTTTATTGTCCACTTAGCAGTCCAGTCACCTTGCCACTTTGCTCGAAGAATGTGTTTTACACAATTGATAAAATCGCATTTAGTAACACGGCTGGTGAAGGACGGTTGACTACATGAGTCTTTAGCAACGGAATCTGCACGTTCATTACCTGAAATTCCCACATGGCTAGGGATCCAGCAAAAACACACTTGTATATTGCTACGGTTCAATTCAGCAATTGCATTTTAGATTTCGGTAACAAGAGGATGTCTAGAATATAAATCTTCTAAAGCTTGTAGTGCACTGCACGATTCGCTACAAATAAGGAAATAACGGTAATTCGGGTTGGTGATATTCAAAGCCTTATTGATAGTGTCGTGTGTTCACGGCTTAATGAGGATATTGAGAGATTGACAATTGAAAATGTTTATATAATTACAATTTAATGGTTTCGCAACATAAGTAAAACAACACAAATCAATAATAATAATAATAATCCCCACGTCCGGATCACATCTACGTTCATGTCTAAGGCGGCAACAGCTATACATACGTACAATACATGTAGCTGGCTAACGGGGCTCCGAGTAACTTCCTCGGAAATGTTTTCTTTTTTGACCTTTCCACCTTTAGGTCACCATGATAGACTGATTTTTTCAGCCACTTGCAGATCATGAACAATAATATGATTTGGTAATGGACTTATACCACATTTAGAACTGGCGCGATGTGTCGGCCAGGTCCAATTTTATTGCAGGTGTAACGGAGACCCTTCCGTTGCCCACATGCCGCTTGCGATGGCAAGCATGTAGCGGTATCTGTATAACCGCATACTACGCTTAACTCATCGAGAGGAGTTGTTTGCCGTGATCTTCTAAATTGTACAGAAGAAGAAATAGTAGAGGAAATGTCGAGTCAAAGAGTGATTCAATGCCGCAGGCTAACCACCATGAGAAGAAAAGGTGAGGTTCTTCCTTCAGCCTCGCATGTATTGACCTTCAGTAGACCGAATCTTCCTGAAAAAGTATGAGCTGGCATACATCGACTTGATGTATATGCATTCATCCCCCAGCCTATGCGATGTTTTAAGTGTCAACGTTTCGGCCACACCGCGTCAGACGTGAAGCGCCAGAAATCTGCGTATGTGGAATGAAAACACATGAGGGGGATCCATGTAAAGATCCCTCGGTCTGCATTAACTGCAAAGAGCACACAACTGCCGATCAAGAGACTGCCTGGTGTATAAATTGGAAACGGCCATTCAGGAGGTTAAAACGCTTCAAAAAGTAAGCTATCCTGAAGCGAAGAAAATTATTAACTTTAGAACACCTCGACCGACAACTACATACGCAGAAGCAGCAGCTACCCCTTCGTCATCTAGAGCTAACGTGGAGAGTTGCTTACTACGATTGTAGTAAAACTGCTTGATTGAGTCTGGGCAGCTGAAAGAGCCATTAAAACTTATGAAGACTCATCCACAAACTGACATCATTGCCACAAAGAACGTACCTTCGCAGCGTAAATAATCAGCAAAACCTGCGACAATGACACCACCAACCGATATTGTACATAAAAATCACGATATATCTGGAAAACCCGAAAAATCCCTCCGTCGACAAGCCATAAGGCAAAGGAGGGTGTTGCAAGAGTACACGAAAAATCTGAGAGTAGTGCAATGGAGGTGCAAGTAATTATAGAGAAAGCACCAGACACAGACGATATAGAATATGTACCTGTAGAACCTCTAAGAGCCCAGAGGACAGCTACGGAGAGGGCGTGTATTTCAGCCGCCCCAAGTACATCTATAGATTTGCAAACTTCGCGAGAACAGTTCTCCGTACGAAGGTGGAGGAATATCGACGCCGGGGTTACTAGAGTGCTAAGTGTAGGGAAGGATGGACAGCCCCGTCTCGGAGGACCCGTATGCTTAGGTGTATAGGTACCTGTGAGGGGACGGGGACTCCATGGGAAAGCCTTCGCGAGGGGTTAAGTTAAGACCGAGACCCGGCCGAGGGTGTTGGTTTTCTGGGGGTGCTTGCGCCCTTGGTGCTGGCACCTTTGGTTTGAGGCAAGGCATAATGACCGAGACCCGGTTCCTGGCGGGTGGGTGGGGAACGGCATAGCCGGGCCCTGTTTCCCCCGCCGGAGATTAGAGGCAGGCACAAAAGATCCAGAACCGGGGGGGGGGGGGTTGACCTGTCGTGCCGGATGTTAAGCCGGTGGATGGGGAGACCTCCTTAGAGTCGGAAGGACACGTCCCCGGGCCGAGTATACTTAATTGGATGTCCGGCCCAGGGATGTAGGGGGGAAAAAATACATCTATAGAGATCGAATCGAATTCGTCAGCCGCTGAATATGTACCAATAGCGAGAACATCAAGTTTTGATTCAATAACAACGATGCTAACTGCTCCATCTAAGCTATCATCACCTGATGTCAGCCGTAGAACATCATTGGTATCAGAAAGGGAGGAAGATTCCATATCCGAGGCCTCAGACACGTTGTCATCAGAAGTTGAGGCCATAAGAAGAATGGAAAAAAGGAGCAAGAAAGGATGTCCAAAAGGAAAGCCTAGGCGGTAAAAAAAATCAAAAAAAAAAACTATGATATGTTATTTTCAGCATTTGATCGATATAATAAGTAAGAAAGAATGAACAGTTCTAGTTTCTTGAAGAGTGAAAAACTTAAGATACTTTTTCTTTTTTTGAAGTGGAAGGGACTAATGACCAAAGTAGTCGATGCCCCCAAAAAACTCAAAAAGAAAAGAAGATAATAATGCCCCAGATAAATCCAACCCCACGACCGTGCAACAACATCTATGCACACGTCCGAGGCGGGCAACGATATGGTACTACAGTATCTTTTCTTATGTCGGCCAACGGGGAAATGGTCTTGCTCAGGAACTCCTTTTGGAGTACGGGACTGACGGTCCCGAGTAGTATTACAATACTATTACAACTTAGGTTGTGCTAATACAAGCCCAACCGCCGGTTACGGTTGTGCTTCTCGGTTTCGCTGTTTGCAACGAGGGTGGGAGTCATGACCCTGTTGTGTTTGCCGATGCTTGGCGGAGTGCGGACGGGGAGTGTCCATCCCTCTTCTCGGTTGTGGAGCCGGGTTGAGGGTGGGCGGCTGTGAGCTTGTTCTGCTAAAGTCTTGCGCCGTCTAGCGTGTTTCAGTCACTTCGCTCCTTGGCAGGGATTGTCCTTTGGGTAAGGGTATCGGAGCCCTTACTGCTACGTGCGAGCCCTGGGATGTCGGTATTGTGGGTCAGGCAGTACCTGACTTCCCGGCCCGGATTAAATTTGTGGGAAGCGACTGACTGGGAAAACCCAGGCAGGATCATTGATCCGGGCAAACCCAACCGTCTCTCGGTCCGCAGCTTGTGACATATTGACTGATGACTTATAGGATTATGGAAACAACAGCTTCCACAACTTCCGTGGCAGAGGATCCACAAAAAAAACCCTGGTTCTGGAGAACCTCTTTCTTTGGTAGCGAAGAGGAGTAAGAGCGTGGAGTTTAATGATAAGAAAGAATTTATATTACTTGAAAGGAAGGATCGAACCATGCTTAGACGTAAGAGTGGAAGACCTATTTCTAAGTACCTAATAATAAAGAAAAAGGATGGTGACTTTTCCAAAATCAGCCCTTTCGTGATAGCTTGTGGCATCACCGAAGCAGCTGGAGGACCGGTTAAAGATACAAGGAAGACTGCAACAGGATTATTTGTTGAAACTGTTAACGACGTACAGTCTTCTCGGTTATTAAAAGCAAAGAAGATTGGACTTATCGACGTTGAGGTTGTACCACACGGTATTCTAAATACCTCTAAGGAGTTGTTGTGTGCAGATATTTGCTTAACTGCACGGAGGATGACATTTTTGAAGACCTTTACGGACAGCGAGTCATTGCGTGTCGACGGCTAAACACTCGACGAAACGGAGAAGTTTTACCCTCCGCGTCACACGTGTTAACATTTAACAGACCCAAATGTCCCGAGAAAATAAGGGGCAGGATTTCAAAAGCTTGATGCGCGTCCGTTCATCCCAACACCATCGCGGCGTTTCGGATGTCAAAAATTCGGACACATTGCTGCAAGATGCACAAGGAAACAGATTTGCACTTGTGGCAGTCCGTTGCACCGGATGATCCGTGGAGGGACCTACTGATACGTGTAAATTGTAATGGACAACATAACGCAAGGTCAAAGAATCGTCCAAAGTATAAGGAAGAAATTGCGATTCAGGAAGTAAAGACCGTACAAAAGGTCAGTTATTTCGAAGCCAGGAAAATTGTGCATAGCAGAACGCCAAAGGCCACGACTTATGATTTATGTCAACTATAATATCGTAATTGTTTAAGTTATTTCTTTATTCATTCATCAACTCACAGACATAAACAGGATGCATTAATCATCGCTAACAGATAAACTATGTATTCAGCAGTACAGTGTAACGAAAGATAAATTAATATGATTAAATTGTGTTATTAATTAAACTCTGTGAATCAGCGAAATAATGTTGAACTGATGTAACAAGATTTTATGTAAACCAACAGCTATAATACCCTGGCAAGGTAGACTTTTGTTTAGACAATATATAAAAAATAAACACCACAAATATGGGGTAAAATTACATAAACTTTGCACTGAGGATGGTTTTATTTATAACTTTAAAGTACATACTGGTGAAAGTGATACAGATGAAGGCAAAAGTCATGTTTTATATGTTATTAAGGGTTTGATGGAAAACTTAACTGGATATGGGAGAACAATATATGCAGACCATTTTTATAATAGCAGTGAGACAATTATTTTTACATTATTTTATTATATCTATAATATTTTATGAACCAATAGAAAAAATTTACCACCAAAAATTAAAAAAAGGAGAAATAATTGGTTTGATGAAGAGCAATATAAAGATAATTAAATGGAAGGACAAGAGACCTGTGCTAATGTTAACAATTGAAGCACATGATTTAAGTCTAATCCTAATAAGAAAAGTAGTTCGATATGTTCATGTAACAAAGCCCCAGTGTGCCATTGACACAATAATGTAAAAAATGGTGTTGATTACTCTGACCAAATGTCCAGCTACTATACAGTATTACGGAAAGGATTTAAATGATACTGGGAAGTAGCAATGGAGTTGATATTTGGGTCTGTGATAGTCAATGCATGGCTGCTATATAACAAAAAACAGATCGAAAAAAAATTCCATTGTCAAAAGTTTAGAGACGGTAATCAAATCTTTGACAACCGAAGATGCAGAAGTTAACGAACCCCCAAGAACCAAGCACCAAGAACCCCCAAATGTATTCACACCCTGAAAAGTAAAATCGATAAGAAGAGACGTAGAAAGTGCGATGGTTGTCATAAAACATTACAAGAAACAATGAAGTAGGGAGGCTGACAACAAAGTTAAAAGGGTCATTTCGTACTGCGAAGATTGTGATGGACGTCCTGCTTTATGTTTATCGTGTTTCAATAACATTCATGAAAAAATGAAATTGTTTGTTTTTTTTATTAATGATGAATTTATTTTATAATTTCAAAAATGTTTATTCATAATTAATACTTAATTCAATTGTTTTTGTTTTATAAATTAATGCCATGAAGTTGTTTTGTTCTTCCTCGTAATTTTATTTTGAGATTTTTTTATTTCCAAGTATTTCAATCTTAAACTTGAACTGTTGAGTAAATTAAATTGAACATAAATCTTTCCAAAATGCAGATCTCACAGTTGTAAAACTGGAAGCATATGGTTTAATCTTTTGAGAAAACATCAGACTGTGGGATGTGTTCAGTCTCAAAACGCATCCTATTTTACAACTGCGGGATCTGTTTGGCAAGTTTTATGTTCAATTTAGTTGGTTTTTAGATAGGTACTGCATTTTTATTAACATTGTAAGTTAGTGCAATATTTTATTTTCAAATATAAATTTATAAGAAATTAGACTGAGAGATATTGCAGTTTTAAATAATCATTTTTTATTAATTTAATAATTAACGCAATGAACTTTCATTCGTTTTAATGTTATTCTTTCATATCTATCTGTATAATTAATGTTAAATTGAGGTACTGATATGATTTTAAAAATAAAACATGTATCACTGTTTATACAAAGAGGTTGTGTCAAAATCGGGATTATTTTTTCAGTAAATTACGCTCCTATTCATATTATCCAAAAATAGAGCAAGTTTTGTTACTAAATTCTATTCTTCAAATCTGATGTCATTAAAACTCCGGTAAAGGAATCAATAGGTGTTTTTGTTTGTACAAAGCTGAAAACCAAGATAGATGGCTATAGTTATTTTCATCTTGCTTTTCCAGATAAGCACTTAGAGAAAATCATGTCTGCTGATGCCTGGTCTTCAGGTATTTTGATTTTGCCATTCTATGGCTCATTAATATCTGAGCAGAAATTTGTACCTTCTGTTAAACCAAGGCAAATTAAATTTTTTGTTTCTGTTTCTGCGAGCTCATATGATGCTGTTGTTGCTACGGAATCAATATTTAATGATTCTTCTTTGAATTATGATTATTTTCCAAACCAATTCAGTGTTGATAGGGCTGATTGCAACTTCTGTAGATTAGGCAAGAAATATAGTGGTGAAGTGGTACTTGCAGTATGCTCCAATATCCTTTAGACACCCTGACTTAGAAGCCTTCGATGAATGTGTCTGAGTGGAAATATATTTATATGGAAGGATTAATCTTCTTGGGAACCATTACTTCAGTCCTGATATTAAGCCTGAGTATTTTGGTAGTTTGTTCGATAAAATCAACATTAATTCTTATAACATTGTTTCAGTGAGGATTTTAATGCCCTAAATATAAAATGGAGTAGGAAAAGTTTAAGTAGTGGAGCCCACTTTAACGCTAAGAAGGTATATTGCTTAATTCTATGGATGACCTTAACTTAGATCAGTATAATTTCCATTTACCTGTTGGAACTTCATCCATCTTAGATCTTGATTTATCTAATAAAATCGTTTACTGCAAGTAATACTACCACAAACATCTTGAACAAAGCCATTGTGTCAAATGATTCAGACCTATAGCTAAACACTAAACTAATTTAAAACTTACAAACAAAATGAACTTAAAAAGTTCTTGTGGCATATAATTTCACCAGTATCTGTAAGAAAACAACTCAACCTGTGGCCACAGGTAAGAGAAAAAGGGATTGCTTTCCTGACCTGCATCAGATCTATTAGATTTGACTTTACAGCCTACAAAGTAAGAGGGCAATGGTAATAGCTGGGCCATCAAAGTATGGATGGAGATATTTATAAGAAATGGTTGATCGAGGTCAAACCATGAACCATTGGTTCCTTTTAGCCGCTCTGTGGAAAAAACCAGAGAGGTAGTCTTACTGGCAAAACTACAAGTTTCTGCCTTGCCCAGATCGGCTGAGTCAGCAGACAAGTCTGCTGAATTCAGCTCAACTCAGTGAAGAAGGTAGAACATACTTTCCTTGGGTTTTAAATGGCCTATTGAATAGAATTGCCTAATACAGAGAAGAAGAAATATGTGGTAAATAACCTAAAGATTTTTCTGGTCTAAAGGCGTTATTAGTATTGTTATCTCTATCAGTGTCTCTAACTAATCAGACAATGAGGAAAAACAATTATCAATGCTTGGGACCAGAGACCAAGAAGTGATAATGATAATATTAATAACAAAAAATTGTAATTTTAGTTAGTATGACCAATACCTAAAGAAATTTCACTTTATCCAGGATAAGGGCAAAATGCAAGTAGCCAACTAACAAATATCAAATTAATAAAATGCCTACGACTTTTAAAAAGCAGGTTTCAATGGTCATTATGTTAAACAATATTAGGTGCAATTTCATTGTGTTCATCAAAAAAAGTGTAATTTGCTTCAATAAAAAAATAGATAAATTGAAACAAAAGCAGCATAGTTAACATTAAAATAAATAGCTATAGATGATTTTTAGATGTTTATTACTGGCTGCTAGTGGCCATAACAGTGGCTGAATGCCACTTAAACAAAAGACTTCATTATTCAGTCTGTAGTCACCTAAAAACCCACTACAGTCCCTTATTTTAATGTTAACTATCTTACATCCATTTCAGTTCACCAATTTCTTTTCAAATTTAGTTACATTTCTTTTCTTGAACCGTGCATTTAGTAATTCTAAATTTCACAAATATCATTCTCAACAAAGTGTAACATGAAGTACCTACATAGTATGTGTAAACTAGTAGTTTAAATTGTTGTGAATCAGAAATACATATTGAACAATTTTATTCAGTTTCATTTTTATTTCTTGTAAGGATTAGTTCACAAAATTAAAATAAAAAATTGTATAAAATAATGGTAAAATAAATATTACAGTGCAAAGGTTTTACTTATTAGAATAGCAAAGGAATATTATCTTAAATTTAATTTTTGGGTTCTAATTATTTTCTCTCTGTCTCATTAAAAAAGAAATTACCCAAAATGTAGTATTCATTACTGAAAAAAAATTGTCATTTTTTTAAATAACATCATATGTTTCAGGTGGTTAATAGGCTTCATCAGGGAATCGTTAATTTCTGAGTCACATGTAAATATGTGTAATTAATGAAACTATTAATTTTTTTTCTTTATGGCTTATTTTTCATGAGGAGTGAATTATATAACGTAAGTAGTAACAGATGCTCACTATAAGCTCCACTGTATATTATGTCCATACTTGTATATTTCCAAATATGGCTCATATATAAAATTGCTGATTACCTTTCAGTAAGGGTGGAAAATTCTACTGTACGTACAGTATAGTAAAAATCTAGAAAAAATTATATTTTACTAAAATACAATTTTATGGGCAGTATATGTTGATATACAACTAAATATTATTATTATGGGCAGTATATGTTGATATAATAGACAACTTGGTCTAAGCCTTTCATCCAAAGGTCCCGGGTTCAAATCCTGGTCCGTCATGGAATTTTCACACGCAACAAAATTTGTCATTCATCTCATCCTCTGGAGCAATAACTAACGGTGATCCCGGAGGTTTAAAAAAAAACAGACAACTTGAATTTTTGTTAAATTAAAATATAAATAAAATCCTTTGAAAAACAAGTTTATATCTTCCCTAAGGATGCTCTGCAATAAACATATGAAAAATCCAAAATTCAGTAAATCACAAGGTTGACTAGAACAAATCACAAGATTGATTGAGAATTTTATTATTAAGGCAAATTTTTATTTACCAATTTACTTTTTCAATACTGTTACATGAACACTGTTTAAATTGTAGTGAATCAGAAATATTTCTGGAACAATTAAAAATTTTGTTTTTTTGAACTACCATTAATTCTTTCCTGAAGCACACAGTGTTTATTAGTAATTGGTGATGAACTAACAGGTAGAGGTCATATGGAACCACCTACCAATTAATAATAGAAGCAAAGTCTTGCACAGTTTGGATATTGAAACTGAAACTATAGATAGCATAACTTGTACGTGCTTAATGTCTATGAACAATGATTTCCTTTCATTTAATTAGATTTTAGCAATATCAACTTCTACAACTGCTATGTCTTCAAAATTCAGTAAAGTGTTCTGAAAGTGGTTTCTATCAATTATCTTTTTACCTTTCATCTTCACAGTTATAGGAAGTTCATACTGAGATTAATTGTTCCTCAACTAGAAAATAAATAGTTCGTAATCAGACAGGAAATAAATTTTTTTTCTTCACATATCAATAGTATTATGTTCATTTTTCTAGAAATACAAGTATTTATCAAAACATAAGTAAAATTACGCGCTGCTGCCAAATAATTTCTAATTACTTGTTATATATTTTTTTTGTACTCTAATAAAAATTTAAACCCATCCACAAAGGACCTCAACTATGAAAATAATAATCCACTGATAATATTCTGTATCTATGGTTAAATAAAAAAAAAACATGTTTATTACTCATTTATTTTAAGTATGTAAAATTTTAACAAAACAGTTTTAAACAACTAAGCATCAATATAAACAAAAAAACTGATAAATAAGACTAGTAACAATATACACTAATAATAATAATAATAATAATAATAATAATAATAATAATAATAAGTAATCCAAAGAACATCCAGTCCACAGCATGAATACAAAGATATCTATAACTTTCCCAATGGAAACATACATAAAACCTGTGTGTAATATCAAATTCACAGTTATTAATATTTATAATTGTAATTTTATAATTAATTAACTTTCAAAGTTATTTTACTTGCATATAGTTAAAAAAAGAAAAAGAAAGTATTTTAAACAATAAAAATGTAAATGAATGGAAAAAAAATTAAACCTAGTAAATGAAAAACAGAAAATAAGAAATTTAACAAAAAAAAAAAATTAAATAAATTAATACATGGATATTAATAACACATAAATTTTAACAATTATACTCTACATTACAAAATTATTTAATGCAAATTAAAAAAGGGAAAGTCACTTATTCATATTCAGAAATTTCCTGACAGCTTCATCTAAATAGCATATAACAAAATTATAATCTTAATTCAAAGATAAAACACCTATTTCTTGATTTAGAAAATATTAATTCCTTAAAATTTTGAAAAATCATGAAAGATTTTGATTTCTAGTTATCATCAATAGAGGAATTGTAAAATAAGGGTTACGTTCAAATTTAACTTAACAGAATTTGTTATCAACTACAACACTATATAATTTAACAAATTTTGAGGTACTTTTTTTCATATTATCACAGTACAGTAAATTAAATAAGAGCAGAATATTTACTAAAAATAAGCCACTTTGATTTTGTTTATGAATAAAAAATCATAACATAGCTGTTTAAGTCACTAAGTAACATAATTTTGGGATATATTTTACAATAAAAGTAGTATTGAAAAATAATATAGAGATAAATTATTAGTAAACATCAGTTCTATCATACTTCATTAGAGAACCAAAAATAAAATAACAAAATATTTTTGTGATAAGCTTCTTCAGTAGTTAAAATGATAGACAAAGATAAAAATGTACATGTTTTATTATTTTTTTAGCTATAAAAGCTAAAATTAGCTTAATTTGGTGACAAATCAATCTATTGATAGCTGAAAATACTATTAAGATCCATTGTATTCTCCAGTAGTGATCTAGCTGCATTTAAATGTTTCTTTAATGTAAGGTAAGCAAAATTAAAATGGATCAAAGTTGAAGTGTTTTTTCGAGTGAAAGGCTCTTCAACAAAAACATACTCTTTTTGAGCTAGAGAGTTTTGATAAATGTGATTGTACGCAGTTCTCAAAACAGGAGTACCCAATCTGACCGAAATTACATTTTTTGTGAAATCAAAGTCATCGTAAAAAGTAAAGAAGGCAATTAGAAGTTCACCCAGTGACATACAGTTGCATGATATCCATGCTGTAGACCAGTATCTGAACAAATCAAGCTGTCCGACTTTGGTCAAATTCTCAAAGTCAAAATTATCTTTATCGATTCGCTGCAAGCAAGGCAGCACTGGAGGTGATACACCACACTGTAAAAAGAAAATAAGCAGTAATTGCAAAGTGTAGCCAGAAATCATTGCTATAACTTTCCCAGTAAGAGAGTGATGACGTGCCCATAATTTTATGATGTTGTAAAGAGGCTTTAATCTCCAATCGCATCTAGTATATCCATACAAGAGGGCACTATTTGCAAGAGCAATAGAATTGTTGCAGGTAATATCAACCATGACAGGAAGGCCATTCAAAACAGTAAGTTTTAGGCTAGGTATTACAGTTTCAATAATACGTAGACCTTCAATGTCTTTCATAGATTTGAAGATAGATTGCATATTTGTGAGGTGAAACAGATTATCAAAATGTTCTGGTATACCAGTTCTACTTGGAGCTTTCACATAAAGATTCAAATCAGTGTTACTGTCAGAAAGACCACTCAAAGTTGATCCAGTCAGAAACAAATCGTAGTCTGAATTCTTTGTTTTTAACAAGAGATACATTTTTTTCCAAATTATGATTTTTTTAAAATAATTTTTTATAGGTTCCTGATAGTCCAAATACTTGTGCCATATATTTTGTGATAAAGTAAACTGCTCTGTCATTCCATACATGTAATAATGACATGGTGTAATGTACTGCTGAACTTTCCACCAAATTTTCATATATATATCCATTACAGTGTCAGTATTTAAATCATCTCTTACTTCTGCAAGGGATGAAACTGATCCTACTTGACTCTTTGAATGTTGACTCTGCTGTTTTTGCAGTCCTTCATTGGATGCACTATTACTTTGATTCAGGGATTTTCTGCTTCCAGAGGATGTTTCTCCTAAACTCTTAGGTGTTTGGGTACTAATCACTTTCTTTACTGTTTCAATAGTGCCACTGCTTTTTGAGCTTGAGCTAGAATTATCTACAGTAAATGTTGACTTGTTATTTAAAGATACCTTTGATCGCTCTTCTCTGGGCTGAGTTGGGGCTGATGTTGATGTTTGCTGTAAATTATGAATCTTCCTTCTTGGCTGATGGCACCAGCCTGGTTTTTTATGTGTATGAGGCCAGGGCATCTTCATAAACTGTGGTCCATGCTGTCCAAGAGGTTGTGATTGGTTTTGGGAAGGCATAGTAGAGGCATCAAAAACTGGTACATAAATGTGATCCAAACTCTGTCGCACATTTGGTGGGGGTCTAGTAAATACAGGTGGAGGTGTATAAAATGGGGTTTCCGGTACACCCACATATTGATACATGACTGGTTGTTCAACGAACCTGATGTCTTCATATGGTGGATTGTACATCTGCCCTTCAAGTGGAACCTGATGTCTTGGTGTTTGAGGTTGTAACCCCTGATAGTTCTGTGTATTTGCATTATACAATCTCCAGAAACCAGACATCTTAATTACACAGGCTTAATTTCAAAAGATCTGTGAACAGAAATCACATGAATTAATTGATGTAGTAAAGCAAATTTGTTCACAAGGGTTTACTCCTTTTTTTAAATTTAAACAGGATTAGTAATCTGGATTACAGTATGAGCATTGGTAGGTGGAATTAACTCATCAAATGCCATTGAAATAAAAAATAATGTAGTGATTAACAAATATGTTACCAAGTAAAAAAGAAAAAACAAATCTATAACTCTTCTAGTGTATATTATGAGTTAGAGGGATGAATTTTTATCCACCTGTTTAATATCAACTGACTATCATATTATGGGTGAAAATAGGAAAAAGGTTATGCGTTTTCATGATCAGATGAAGAAAAGTAGACAAATTTTTACTAATAATCTATAACTATAAGCAGCATGTGATACTTTTAGGGCTTCTTAAAGACTATGATATGAAGAATTTTTAATAGGGATTTTTTACTTTCTTAAAAATATTGAATAATCTTACAAGACCTAAACCAAAATGATTTACTAGCAGTGATTTCATTCTTTGTATAATTAAAATTTCTTGTAAGGATTAGTTCATAAAATTAAAATAAAAAATTGTTTAAAATAATGGTATACTAAATATATCAGTGAAAAGGTTTTACCAATTAGAATAAGAAAAGAATATATCTTAAATTTAATTTTTGGGTTCTAATTTTTTTCTCTCTCTGTCTAATTAAAAAAGGAATTAATTAGAATGTAGTATTAATTACTGAAAAAAAATGTTTTTTTTTTTTTTTTTTAAATATCATATATTTTGGGTGGTTAAATAATATGCTTCATCAGGGGACAGTTAATTTCTAAGTCACATGTAAATATGTCTAACTAATGAAACTAGTAATTTAATTTATAAAAATTTAATTAATAAAAGTATTAATTTTTTGTCTTTACTGTTTATTTTCTATGAGGAGTGAATTATTTAAAGGAAGTAGTAACAGATGCTCACTATAAGCTCCACTGTACATTATGCTCATACTTGTATATTTCCAAATACAGCTCATATATAGAATTGCTGATCTACCTCCTGGTAAAGTATGGAAAATTCTACTGTATGTACAGTATAGTAAAAATAGATTTTAGTGGTAAAAATCTAGAAAAAATTATATTTTACTAAAATAAAATCCTATGGACAGTATATGTTGAATAATAGACAACTTGAATTTTTGTTTAATGAAAATATATATAAAACCCTTCAAAAAAGCAAGTTTATATCTTCCCTGAAGAGATGCTTTACAATAAACATATGAAAAATCCAAAATTTAGTAAATCACAAGGTTGACAAGAGCAAATCACAAGACTGATTGAGGATTTTATTAGTAAAACAATTATTTATTATTTACTTATTTACTTTTTCAATCCTGTTACAAGAACACATTAACATTTGTAATTCTGGCTTATTGTAAGCGTGAGAATTTTAAAGGGTTTTAAAAATATATAATTAAGGATCATGATATTATGATCACCACATTTTTGTAACAAGAAAAATTGTTTCTTTAAAAATGTTGGAAAACATATAAATAAAGGCATAAAGGTAAATTATTTTTATCAAAATTTTACCATGTTTTTAAACTGAATTAAAAAAAAAAAATTACTATTATAATATAATATAAACAATTTTTAAGGATGTACAAAACTTTAAAAAAACATTTTATATAAAAAAATAATAAAACAACTAATTTTGTGTAAGTGAAAAAGTAATCATTAAGAATAAGATAAAATGTAAACATGCAAAATGTTTGCAGTTTGTTTCATTTTAACCATTTCATCAAATGTTTTGAAGGAATGCTATTTACATGTACTCGTGTCTGAGCAAGGTATTTTTTATTAAAAGTTTTATTTCTTAACATAAAATTTTGCAGATTAGTCTATGGACTGACTTGTAGTAAACATTTCAAAGAATTTATGTCAAAACATAATGGCAGTATTTAATCGATTTTCTAATTTCTAAGACTAAACAAAAATTTAATTAAATTTATTTAGGTACAGTTAATTATTGAATAAAAATAAATCTGTACTTGACGTGGGAATAAGAGTTATGGAGGCTGCAAATTTAATGAGGTATCTTGAAAGAAGACAGTCTGCTACTAGAAAAAAAAATTTTAGTAGAACAAAAGAATGTGTGTAAAATATTATATTTCTGTTATAGAAATATTAAATGAAAGAAATTATAGAATGAAGAACTGTAAAGAAATAAAAGGGGAGATTTTTGAGTGATACAATAAATGCATTATTAAAAATAGAAGATGTGAAATAAGAAAAATTAATGGTAATAGAAAAAACCTTGTACTTCTGCACAGATGAAATCAAGCAATACTATGATGTCAGCAGTAAATTGTAAATTGTCAACATGGGAGTAAATTGTAACAGGTTTCGTAGAAACAATTATGATGACATAAAAGTGGCTTATTTTAACCATCAATAGAAATATGAAAAAAATAATAATAAAAAAGCTATTTAAACTTACAAATGTGATCAGAATAACAGCTCTGAAAAAAATTATCTTTAAAAAAAAGAAATTAGTTCATTTTCAGCTATTACCCAACTGAATGGGAAAGTAAATAATGCATTCTTTTCCTACACAAAAAGGTTATATTACTTTGTTGCTTAATAATATTTCTCTCTTTCTTTCTTGTATTTGTAATAGATAAAAAAACATATAAGATCCAAACAACAATAGTGAAAGAAGTAGTAATGTTAACTATAAAGCCAGCTGCAAAGGTGAACAGAGTGAAAGTGTTACTTGTAGGACTGAATATCCACTGCATTTCAATGGGCCTGGGATGCTGATGTGCAACAGCGTATTAAGCTTAGGTACTTCAAAAGTACTAGCTTCATATTGATTGAGTTTGTGGCATTTCTACAGTTGTGACACATGATATAATATTTTTATTTTAATTAAATTCATTTTGAGTGTACTTATGGCGGAAAGAACATTTAAAAAAAATCACCAGTTACAAATAAATTACACAACTTAAAATGATGACTATATACAATAAATAGAAGCATAATAATTAAAATAAAATAGTCAGTAGGTTTGCAAAATAGATTAGCCATTATAAATTCAATGTCAGTCCAAGAAAGGTCAGTATAATTAACTTCTTATTAATTTTATATAAATACAAAATTATATAATACTTTTATATTTGTATTGCATTTTATACAATGCAGAAATTATATAATTAGCAAAAACGATTAAATTAACTACATAAAATAATTCATGTCCTCGTTTATATTCCTTAAAAATACAATTCAATTTTTTAAACGCTCTTGTAAAGGTTCAATTCTTTACATAAATTTTCCTGCAGAATATAAACTACGGGCAAAAATACAGAATTAAATCCATGAAAATACAGGTCTCAAACATTTAATTTTTCTAGTTATGGCTAATGAAGGACTTTTCAAATTTATCCTTAAATATAAGTATATTATTTCTAAAATATAAATAATTATAAAATAAACAATTATATAATTGTTAGCACAACAATATAATTAAAATTATACAATAAATAATTTTATTGTAAAGATAAATAATTGGGAAAAATGTATAATTGATAATTAAAATTTGAACCAAAAGAATATAAAAAGTTACCCGTTTTAAATTCCTTAGAATTATTTGTAACTCTGGAACTTAAGGTTCCATTAAGTTTTCAAAAAGCCTAATTGGAGTGGCATATTTGTTTCACGGACTAAAGGCTTCAGTAGATCATGAAGGAGAATGGAGAGTCATGGAACAGACAATACTAACTAAATTTTAGAGCAACCATGAGAAACCCTAACAACACACTAAGTCCAAATTACATGCATTAGCCATACACAAAACTATCTATCGTATTTTAAAGTTTATGAAATAATATTTGCTGCATCAAAGCAGGATTGACTTCTTTTTTTTTTAAAGTTAGGGAATCCCCTTGAATACTTTAAAATATTTTGGGGTTATTCTGTAGGAGAGTGGAGACTCTTTTTGTCTTTAGATAAGATATAAATATATGTTTTCAATCTTTACATCAATGTTTTCTGGACATTATGTCTTACTCAAAAAGATTCTATGATGTCCATGAAGGGAATTGATGGATGACAAACTGACTATTGATATATATAATACAAACTATAAATATTGTTATCAGATAATGTTCTGAAGAATTCTAACAAATTGTGATTTTCCACTTTTTAGAACCATGCACATTCTTAATAAGCTCAGATGTATCCAGAATTTATTGGATCGATTGTTCTGAGTTAATTTTTTTTTGTAAAGTAATTCTTTTTTTATGTCACCAAAGAGTGCAGCTATCTCTAAGATATAAATTAGGAGTTTTGGAGGCAAATTAATTACATCTGACTGCATAATGTATTTGTTGAGTTAAGTTAGGCTAATACTGTCTCACTTTATGAAAATAAATGTGGTGCTCTGTGCTATCATACTGATAGAAAAACTATAGTCTTTTTCATCTGTCTATTGGAAAAATCTATATACTTCCCATTAGGCGATCACTAAAAACAATTCTTCCAATAAATTACGTATCAATTATATCACATCATACACTTAAAGAAAGTTGTGGTTGTAAATTTTCTTACATAACATTGAATTTCAGTAAACTTTCTAACTTTTAACTTAGTTAGCTATTTCATTTTGCATAAAGATACTTTTGCAGAATAAACTTTTCCAAATTGTTATTTCTTAGATCCAATTGGAAAAATTTAATCTGAACTCACAATCACCTTCTTAAAGATACTGAAGAGTTTATATAAAAAAGACAGAAATTCTCTTTTAGTCTTCACTGTATTCTACTGTACAGTTTATCTGCACAAAATGAAATGTTTCTAGAACTAACTGAGGACTGCGATATATCATCTGGATATTTCCTTTTTCAACAGAGAAGCGACTTGATAGTATATGAATGTTGAAAAATGGAGACAAAATTCTGATTAGGATTTCTAATTTTTCCAATTTATGTATGTTACAACTGAGGCATTTTCATTGAGATAGATCATAAGAAAAAACGATCCATATGTTCCGTATTTGATAATTGAAATGTCATCTTCAAATTGTGTACTACAAATGATACCGTGTAAAATATGCATCTATATAGTAACGTAAAAAGCAGATTAATATTATATCATGAAAGTTTTGGTTAGCTAGGTATCACAGATTTAAATTAAGTATAGCAAGAGTATTATAATTAACTATAGATTAATTATCAATTAAGTTAATACTTCTTATTAACTTTTATTTTTACTGCAGCTAATTATAGCATGGCAATATTTTTATTCCTTTGATTAAGTCCACTATTAGCAGTAATAAATTTACTTCAGATTTTCTTATAGAATTAAATTTCTCCTTTTTTTATGTTCTATGGGTTAGATACTCTAAAATGTTACGACATCAAGTTTAAAAATCAAGTTAAAATTTTTATTTCCATTCTGTAAGGGATCTGCCTTAGCCTCTCTTTCTATAGGTCGATATCTCCATACTTGAATTATAAATCATATTCTCTCAATTTTGTAATGACTCAGCCAATTGCTGTGGTACCAACCCTGAATTTCAATTGTCTACCATCTGCAGTGTATACAAAAATTTCCATTTTTAAACCTATCTAACCTTGAATGTCAATTAATTGTTTTATAAGCCTCGATTCTCCAGTCTTAATTATCAAGTTCTGGGTTTAATGTACAACCCATTTTTTACTATATGGGAGAGTAAAGCACACTTTATAGTTTAAAGGGAATTATTGTTGATGTTTTACTTCATTAATCTGTTCTTATGTTTGTAGATATTATTAATCTTATTATTTTTTATATAGGCTTTTCCATCTGTGCAGTTTTGGAACCTAAAAAGTCGATACATTTCTGTATAAAATCAATAACTTTTGTCATTTTTAATTAAAAATTTAAATATTATATCTGATCCTGTGAAAGACTACAAATAACCTGAGTATCACTATGAGTCAGCCCTGATGTGCATTATCCTTTTCATCTACCCAACTCCTTTCCTTATATTTTGTCCCTTCGTCCTTAGATAGGTATTGAGAAAAAATACATTAGCTGCAGATGTTGCTACATTTCTTGCGCTGTTCATTTCTAGTCACTGGTGAAGCAGCTACTTCTTTATTGGTGCTCAGTGGACTGATGACTTTGCTTGTATTACTGTTCAAGAACTTCGATTATCCTATTAGGGGTGCTCAGAAAAACAAACTACTGGTTTAAATACCTATCATGTAAAGCCAAGTCTTACAATTCCTAAATTTAAATCTAGATATGAATTATAACTGATAATTTAAAAATTATTTTGCAATCTCAAGTCTCAAATAAAGAATAATTTAAAAAGATTTTCCTTTTTATTGACTTCCCTAACCTCAATTTATTCAAGATTAAATTCTCTACAGATATTATCAGGTTTATCAACATTTTCACCAAATAAATGAACTTTATTTACACCAAATCGAAAGAAGAACAGCTTTGATTACTTTTATGTTGTCTTATGAAGCATCTCTTAAACAGTAATAAAGATTCAGCTGAATGATCCTTCTTTTTAAATACTTCAAGTAAAATTATAATTAAAAATCATAAGTTTTGCCAAATTATTTACATCCACAAAAATCAGTATTGTCTTAACGTTAAGCTTAAATTAACGGAAATATCTTTCAGTAGCTATAGCTAAAAACAAAGTATTCTTTGACACAAGTTTATATTAATATTTTCTATTTGCATTGTATATTCCTGATATTCATCTATATTTTCACGGGATACTAAGACACTCTATACAATGAAACATAATAATGTAAACTTGAATTAAACATTCAAACATATAAGTAAATATTTTAAAGTTATATTGCAGAATTAATGAAAATTAAATAATGGAAATAATAAAAAAAACTCTTCACTAATGAATTCTTATAGAAAACAAAGAATTCTAACTGAACACAACTGTCTGATATAATCAGTGCGTTCATAAATCCCTTACGATTAACATTTTTGATGATCAAACGTTTCAATATTTAGATTACCACTGTGATTAAGCATTAGCTTATATTTTAACAAATAAATCAATGTCTTTCTGCCTAATGAGATCTAAAAGATGAAGTATTACAGCCAAAAAAGTAAGTAATATTATCACAGTCTATCTGTCTGAGAAAATTTTTCATTGTTGATTGCTCCCAACATTTGTAAAATACAAGTAGGCCTAATTTAATTTTCTTAAAAGAACCAGATACCATGTGAAAATTTGACATCATAAACAGATTACTACATTATTCTGGAGATTTACTACAAACATAAATTTTTCCAAACAGCAATTTTTATAAATTAGGTATAGTATGATTTTTTGGATGAAAGGAAAACAAAACTTATGCTTTAGAACAACAGCATATAGATATCATAATTTTTATAACTTTAATCAACACGGATATAAAAATTTCACACTTCTGCTAAGAATATTTACTTTAAAGGTAAGCTGTATATTATCTAAACATATAAAATATATTAAATTAAAAAAAAATACTCTTTTATCTAAATAAAGTAAACCACAAGGTGTAGAGTTAGGTTAATGCGATAATACCTAATCACTGATCTGAGTGTCATTAAAAGATAATACAATGATAATTATAAAAAAACACCAAATATGAAAATCAAAATTAATATAATAAATATTTCCAGTTATTTGAATGCTATGATTCCGAAAAATAAATAAAATTTGCAAAAGGCTAGGGTAATTTACAAAAACAAATTTTCTTAGTAAATGGAGATTGTAGTCACAAAATGTTGAAGGTAATAGATCAATTACAGTAAACTACAATAACACTCACAGAATGTTATGTTAATAACAAAAACCATACTTTTTGAAAAAAATTATCAGGAAACAGGCTTACTTGTAATTTTGAATGATTAAGGTTTGATATTAGGCCTAATTACATTATCAGCCTCCCACTTAAAGAATATTTGATCATAACAAACACTTTAATACTTTGGACACTTCAAATATTAAAAATAAATTCATTTGCTTTAGTTTTGCTTTCTAATGGAGTATTAAGAGATAAAAATAAAGTTTTATGTAGATTGTTACCTAAAGAGTGTCAGTCAATTATCTTTATAAAAGAGTATCAAGAATTCAGAAACGAACTACTAAAAACAAAATTAAAAATACTCTACGATTAAAAACTTACCTTTTATTATAAATAAAATTATTTAACATTCATCTACTGTTTGTAAATAACTAAAAACCTTACATTTTAGGTTTCAAAAGTGCTATTTTACAAAATGTAGCGGTTCAAGGTCAGTTCAATGATTTTCAAAAAATACGTCCTATTAGTAGATATATCATTAAAAAATAAATAAATTACAGAATTCACCGAAATATAAAATATGATAAATTAAAATAAACATGTAAAATTATAAACTGGATATCAGGAGAAAATAATCTGTTCAGAAATACACAACCTAACATTCAGCTGAAAATCATACTAAACTTGCATAAGATGAAATTAATTCAATTAAAAATACAATAATGTTGGTAATAAAATACAAATTTTATTAGAGCACATTAAAGTTTATTAATGATCTGAAAATGAATTATCAAACATATTTTAGCTGGACCAAAATTTAACATCGACTTGATGAAGTAGAAAAAAAAGTCGAAAATATTCTAACGTCTGAAAAATGATATAAATTGCAAACTTTCGATTTGGAATTTACAATCTATTTAATATATAAAAGTAATACGATAGAACAACAATTAAACAATAATTTTAATAATTAATTAAATACACCGATACTTACCGATTGGTAAATACTTACCGATATTATCCAGAAATGGTGCAAGTATATTTCAAAATCGAAAGTTACGCAAACATGAATTTACGTAATAAAGAGAGAAACAGTATTCTAACTCCAAAGAAGAAGATTAGTAATGGGTTACATAGAGATAACATTATTTGAGAAAAATAAGGAGCCGTATATAAAAACGTCTTTCTTATATTTTATAATATATTCATTCTACAATAATCAATTATTATTCACTAAAAACCTACAGTAATTATAAACAATAAGAATAGAGAAAATTAAAAGAAAATTGCTGAATTAAATCCTCTTTTTAAGCTTTATATAAAATGATATAGCAACACAACATTAGGTTTGACACAACTCGAGACTAAATGTAGTTTAATCCTGAAGTTAGAAAACTGTTTGTACATGAGGTTAAAATAATGTAAACAGTAATACAGCAATACTGATAAACATTTCTGAGAAATAAAGGTATCGACAAAATTCCACAACAAAATAAATAAGTGCATAATTGCGCAATACAACCGAAAATTTATTGGTATACATTTTGACATGTGAATATATAACATATGAATAATCAGTTTTTTTCGAACACGTCATGTCAATAAAACACAACCGCCCACCACATACACACACACCCACTCGCACGCGCGCTTAATTATACAAATATAATAATTATTTTATTATTATTTGCGATTGGATATGTTGGATCACACAAAGCAGTTATGATTCAATTTTTTGCGTTTCCATGCAGCTCTCATTTTTTTTCCACAGTTTCTATTTATTTTTTCTGTTTATTTGTTTCCTAATCTCTTCGTGTTTCATTCTCTGAGTGTACGTACCAATTTTTTGTCTCTAGAATCTTCAATGAAAAATTTCCGACTAAATTTTCTGAGCTTTTACTAGGTTTTTGACTTGCTGGATCCAAGGGATGGTTTTCAATCGTTCTATGTAGATCAGAATTTTGCGGTGAGCCTTGATATTGGGAATCACGCATATATATATATTGTCGCCGAGAATGGCTTCGATGGCACGTGGAATTAATAACTTTGTAGTAGCCCTGAGAAGGGCCGTTTTTGTCGTCGATCGGCTTCGATGGCTCGTTCTAATTTATAACTTTATGGTAGCGCTAAGAAGGGCCATTTATTGTGTTAGCTCTGAGAAGAGCTGATGGATCCGGAAACTGATCTCCGGCGAAGTCGGGGAGTTGCAGCTCATCCATTGAAATCAGACCGGGCTTCCCCTCAGCGGCAGTTGGGTCTTCACTACAGCGTGGCAGTGGTGGCTTCCAGAGCCCCTCAGCGTCGGATCGGCGTCGATCGTCTTTCGCCGGCGCGGCCGAGGCAGCCCCGAACGATCCCACGCTAGGCCGGCTCCTGCTGCTGAGTCCCCTGGCCAGGGCGATTGAAGTCCGGCGAGCTGGAGCGGGAAGGTAGCGTCCGCGTCCAGCAGCTCCCTCGGCGGGCCGCTCAGGCCTGCTGCTCCGCCGGGGATGTTGGCATCCGCTGGGAAGTCCCATGTTGAAGCGGCCAGGGAACTTCTCCTGTCTTCTTCCATCTTCTTCTTCTTCTTTCTCTTCTTGGTCTTTTTCAGATGGTGGTCGGCGATGAATTAAAAATTCACTCTCGTGCACGGTCTTTTATTGGAGCCTGAGAGTGGTGGGGCCCTAGCGCCGCTATGGTGGGAGAACTGCGAGGCGGGAGTGACGCTTGTATTAGCGCGTACGTATACTGTGTACCACTGACATCTGAGCTGCTACCGTAGTCGTCCGCCGATATTAAATTAGGCATATATGTGGTAACAACTCTCCCCCGTTCAGGTGGGCGTATACGGATCCACCTCTGATGGATCTTGCTGTAGTTGAGTTGTCAAGCCGTGTTGTGCACGTTTCAGCCTGGAGTCGTGTACCTTTAGCCGGGTACCTTTCCGGTCAATTACATAAACTTGCTCTGTTCGTTGAAGGACAATGTATGGGCCTTCCCATGGAACCTCGAATCCTGCATATCGACCATCGAGAGCAGGACCGGCGTACTGTCTGACAAACACTTGGTCGTCCACCTCGAATGTCGATTGCTTTTCTCTGCTGCCTGTTAACTTCTTTTGACAGTAGAACTCCTGGTGTGCTGCTGCCTTTTCCTCTCTTTCCTCAGTGGATTGAGGCGGTTCCTCTGCTTTTGGGTGTTGCCAGTCCCCGGATCTCTTTAGCTGTCTCCCAATGAGCAGTTCGCTTGGTGGCGACCGGCTTGGTGCCGGTAGGGGCGTTAGCCCGATTTCTTAATGCGAACAGCACTCGTGGCACACTCTTATCCCAGGTTAGGTGTTGGACACCCTGCTTGGCAGCAGGATAGCTCCAGCGGCAAAACAATTCCTCCTCCAAACAGATGAAGATGGTGTCTGTGTCACCTCGAGGAACCAGCCTAGCCTCTACCCAGAGGGAAAACAGGTCAGTCGCCACCACTAGGAACCTGTTGCCTCGTCTCGTTTCGGGGTATAGACCCATTAAGTCAACCGCCATATGCTTCCAAAAAGCTGTAGGCCTCCGGGGTCGCTGATTATCTGGTGGAGGGTTTGGCCCTCGTTTGTATCGGGCGCATGTGTGGCACTCCCGTATGTACTACCAAACGTCCTTCGTAAGGCCTTGTCAATCGTAGTACTGGCGGATTGCCCGCCAGGACTCTTCTGCTCCGGGATGACCGGCTTCTGGAGCATGGTGGTAGTGTCGTATGACAGCTGAGCGATTGCCGGGTGTGACGTACACTCCCACTGGTCGGGATCCTGCCCTAGTGCTGTGTCCTGCTGTCCATCCGATGCCGTCTCGTCCACTCTGAGGTGAGTGCCTGGGGCCGATTTTGGATCCTGGCGTAATCGTTGGTACTCTGGATCGGCTTCTTGTGCCTCTTGCACCTCTTGGAACAGGGGAGTGGCGACGACTTCTTGCAGTTGGGATGTAACCGCTCTCTCTTCCTGGCCGCGTTCAGTCGGGTGTGGTATAACTTCATTCTGCACCATTTTAGTATTTTCTTCTTCCATCGATTCTCTTAACAACACATTTGGTAGTTCATTCCCCTGGCCAGGACAGTGCTCTAATGTAAACTTGAAACTTTAAACCAATAAGGCCCAGTGAACATATTTTATTTTTTGCTCGGTTACATGCCTTAGCCATGTCAAAGCCTTGTTGTCCGTTCTGAGGATGAAAGTTCCGTCTTTGAGGTACGGTTGATAGCGTTTGATTGCCCACACCAGGGCGAGACATTCGAGCTCATTATAGTGATATTTCTTCTCTCCCTCTGAAAGCTTCGTGCAGGCGTACGAGATGACTCTTCGCTCCTCGTTCTCGGCTTGCTGATAAAGCTCGGCTCCCAGCTCCCGCTGGCTGGCATCGGTTTGCAAGACTGTAGGAAGCTCTGGATCAGACCAAGACAACTTCAACGGTCTGCTGAAGGCCTGCCGAACAGCTTCGAAAGCTTGCTGTGCGGTGTCTGCCATTTCCAGTGTTTCCCCCGCAGCAGGTCAGTCAGTGGCGCTGAAATCTCTGAGAATCTTGGGATATATTCTCGCAGCCAGTTATAGGTGCCGAGGAACTTCTGCAGCTTCTTTCTTGACCCAGAAGTCTTGTGTTTGATGATAGCACGTAGGTGTCGCTGCTGCAGAATATTACCCGAGAGTGTGATTTCATGACCAAAAATGACACCTCGCCTGGGGAAAATTGGCATTTTTCCAAATGACATGTCAGGTGGTTAAGTTGTAGGCGTTCCAGAACAAAGTTTAGCTGGCGTATGTGTGTTTTCCAGCTACTGCTGTAAACAATAATGTCGTCCAGGTAGACCAGGCAGCACTGGCGGGGGAAGCCAGTGAGAACGTCCTGCATTAGATGCTGGTATGTGCTAGGTGAAATTTTCAAGTTGAACGGCATGACTCGGAACTGGTATCGGTTGCTATCTGGAACTGAAAAGACTATAAAATGTTTGGCTGATTTTTCTAGGAGTATCTGCCAATAGCCACTTTTAAGGTAGGTTGTCGAGAAGACGCGGGCGCTTCCCAAGTCTTTAATAGTCTCCTAGATCAGTGGCAGTGGTAAGTTCACATCTTCCGTGATGTCGTTCAGGCGCCAAAAGTCTACACAAAAACGTGGTGAAAAGTCCTTCTTCTTAAGAGTGACTACTGGGGAGTTGTAAGGTGATGTTGACGGCTCCATCACCTGTTGCCTCAGCATCACTTCCATTTGTTCTCTTATAGTCCGTTGCTTTTCTTCGCTGTACCGGTACATCGGTAAGCGATACGGCCGGCTTCCTTCTCGATGTCGGATCCTATGTACTACTGATTGAGTTTGTTGCTAGGGAGTGCTGGAAAATACTCCCTGGTGCCGCTTCAACACCGTCTCCAATCTTGTCATTACCTGAGGTGGTTCTGTACTTTTCATTGCCGACCAGTCCAGCTTCGATGTCACTGGTTCGGGTTGATCGTGCCAAAAAACGGTTTTGCGTATTTCCCTACCCAGATGGAGGCAGCCGCGACTGTAGTCCAACATGGCTTGTTGTTCCTTCAGCCAGTCGTGACCCAAGATGATCTCTTCCCGAAGCTCCGAACTAGCAGAAGCATTGTGGGAATTTTCGTGTCGCCGCAGAGAAGCTCTATTTGTACCACTCCCGTGGTACAGCAGGTTGTAGAATTCAATGCCAGATTTATCTTGAAGTCTGTGTTGGAATTGGTGGGCCGGTCAGACCTGCTGCTCCGGCGGGGATGTCAGCATTCGCCGGGAGGTCCCATGTTGAGGCGGCCAGCGAACTTCTTCTGTCTTCTTTCATCTTCTTCTTCTTCTTCTTCTTCTTCTTAGTCTTCTCCAGGTGGTGCTCGATGATGAATTAAACATTCACTCTTGTGCACGCTCTTTTATTGGAGCGTGAGAGCCTTTTATTGGGCCGCAGCGCCGCTATGGTAGGAGAACTGCGTGGTCATCTGCGCGGCGGGAGTGATGCTGTACCAGCGCGTAATTTACTGTGCTCCAGCTGATATCTGAGCTGCTACCGTTGTGGTCTACCAATATTAAATTAGGCATATATATATATATATATATCCGAGGTGTGTTCAAAAAGTAACGAGAATCTTGAAATTTCGCGGGTTGTATTAGTCCGATTCTCCGGATTTTTTCGTTGTATTGGTAAACATGTCTGAAACGTATCTGTAAAGTTTTAGCCATATTGGATGTTTAGTCTGTTTTCACTTGTCAAAAGGATTACACGTCTTTTGCTACGATCGACGAATTTTTATTTGTTTAAATAATGGATCAGATAATTAGTATTAAATTTTGTTATATGAATGGAAAAAAGTGTAACAATATTTAAAAAATGTTAAATATTGCTTTTAGCGAGTCTGCTATAAGTAAAGAAATGGTTTGCGATTGATATAAGCGTTTCCAAGAAGGTCGTGAAGACGTTGAAGATGACTAGCACCCCGGATGCCCCAGCACATCAAAAAACGATGAAAGCGTGGAAAAAGTGAAAGAAATGATAATGAATGATCGCCGAATCACAATCAGAGAAGTCGCTGATGCTGTTGAGATATCAATTCCTTCATGCCATGACATTTTTTTTATGTTTTTTGTATGAAACGTGTGACAGCAAAATTTATTCCAAAATTGTTGAATTTCGAACAAAAACAGCGGCGAATGGAAGTTGCTCAGGAGTCGCTAAATGAAGTCAAAACGAAGCAGAACTACTGAAAAGTGTCATAACAGATGATGAAACATGGGTTTACGGATATGATGTCGAAACTAAGGATCAATCGTCCCAATGGAAGCATTCTGGATCACCAAGAACGAAAACAGCTCGACAAGTACGGTCGAATGTGAAGGTTATGCTCACCGTGTTCTTCGATTTTAACGGTAGGGGTGCATCATGAGTTCTTGCCACAAGTTCAAACGATCAATAAGGAGTATCACCTTCATGTTCAACGCCGTTTGCTTGAAGCAATCCAAAAAAACTTCCGGATTTGTGGCGAAACATTTCATGGCTTTTGCACCACGATAATGCGCCTGGTCACACTTCATTGCTTTTCCATCAGTATTTAGCCAAAAACAACACTGTAATGATACCCCAGCCGCCATATTCGCCAGACATGGCCTCGCGTAACTTTTTCTATTTCCAGAAATAAAGAGAACCTTAAAGGACCGTCGTTTTACAAGCATAGATGAGATTAAAAGCGAATCGCTGAAAGAGCTAAACGCTATTCTAAAGATCGAGTTCCAGAAGTGTTTCGGGGATTGGAAAAAGCGCTGGAATAAGTGTATAATGGGGACTGTTTTGAAGGGGATAACGTTAATGTATAATGTAGACGAATAAATAAAATTCTTTCCATATTATGTTAAAAATAATGTTGGAGCACTTTCAATCCTTAAATCGGTATAAATAAAAGTGAGTGCGTCAGTGTGTGGAAACTCGACGGAAGCGAAACTTCTTATGCAATATTATATGAATGAATATTAATGGTGCAAAATAACGTATACGAAATATAAACAAACGACAAAATTTTTTATTAATAAGAAATATGAACTAACAATGAAATACACATATTATAAAAAAAATATTTATTTCACATGTATACGCATAAGCCATGTATAAGAGTGAGAGAGAGCGCTTACCGAACACGCGTGTTCGGACGCTCGTTCTTTCTCAACTCCCCATCCAAGTCTGGGTTAAGAAGCTTCGCTTCAAAAGAATAAACCTTAGTTCATACGAATAAGTTATTTCTTGACAAAATCAGAGAATTGAGTGTTAGCAGTTCATAACATTGGATGGATTGTTTCTATCTCTAGCTGTAAATACGGTTAAAACCGATGCATTGTGTTTTTCGAGTAGGCGTATATCTGATTATTACATGAACAGTATTTCCTTTAGTGATAATACCTCTTTTGAATATAGTATGAAATTTTTGAGTATCAAATAATAAGTTTTTGTGGGACGAACGTCGTTATTGAAATAATATTTGTTATGCCTATGTTTATTCCCGTATGAAATATAATATTGTAGACCGGAAGAATATATTTCTCAAAGTTTTAGGTGTCTCAAAGTAAATTAGGGCTTGTTCCCAAGTTAGAACGAGTTTCCAGGGTACAAAAATTGACTGTCTGGTGATCGTTTGGCGGTGATAAATTTGAGTCGCACTGACCGATATTAATGACACTGCTAAAACAAAGAGGAAAAAAATTGATAAGCTATTATTAGAAAATAATATTATCCACCTTTATCAAAACAGATAACAGAACTACTTTCTTTGCGTAGCAGACCAATATTTCGGCCAATGATAAGGGGGATATTTATTTATAGAATTATTCTACTGATGAATTTTTAAACAATACTAATAAAAAAAACCCAACTGAATTTACTGCAACATGGTTTAATGTGTACAAATTTTATGCAATTAAATAGTTTTAGTTAATCACGCCTTCGCAACTATTGTTTTTTTTTGTACTGATTTTATTTATTTATATTTACGTATTTATTTGACTGTTATTTCATATTCAATATTTATTATTTTAGACTTAATCTCTTTTTTAATGTTATTTTTACGTTGTGATGCTGCTTTGATTAAGGTTTTTTCGAGTTTTTCTTAATCTTTCCGGACAAATGTAGGGACGTTCCTTTTTTATCGTAGAATCGCATACCTATCCATTTTTGATGTAATACACAATTATAAACTGTACAAATATCAGCCATTTTGTAGTTCATAGAAAAGTGATACGTCTACGGCATTACGATTTATTTTTATTTTAAGAGTAATATTTATTCGTTGATCGTCAACCGGTAACAAACTATTTTAAAACTCTTTATAACAAACCGAATTTTCTCTTTCAGTGTGACTAAATGTAAACAGATGTGACGATAATTATAAATTTTATAGATAACAATGTATATATTTGAATTAAATACATTACCTGTTACAGACTTCGATATTTTTTCAGTAACCGATTTTTCGCAATATCTAGCCGTTAAGAAAATACTGCGATACCAACACCTAATTACAGAGACTAAATAAAGTCTGATAAAGGTTCATCACATAATATTATTTAAATTGTCATTCAAATTTTATTCATAAACTGAATACTAATCGATCGGTGAACACCATACATTTTTAGTAACCATGTCGAGTGTGAGTCCAGCCACTTATACTGTATATATTGCGATAATTTAGACACCTTTTATTACGCGGCAAACTTACATCAATTTCAGTGTTTAAATGGTACTTTGTGAAGACTCTGAAGATAAATAATAATAAAAATAAAGCTAATGGAATCAAATAGAAAGGAGAATAATGAAAAAATATATATAAGTCAGGAGGACAAAATATACCACAAAATTGCAGAATGTATTTTTATTTCGCTAGTAAAATTATTAAGAACGGATGAAGTAAGTAGAGATCAAAAGTAGTCTGGTACAAGCAAGGTGAGTTTTATGTAAAACATATCTACTAAAATCAAACATAAATCATTAGAATTAGAAAAGAAATCCCTGAAAGTATGTTTATGAAATGTGCTGCTTTATTATAGTAAAAACTGGAAAAGTTTTGAAAACCTTTGAACTGCATTATAGAAGAATGTTGAAAACTAGGTCAATTGATAAAATTCTAAAGAAATGTTTATTAAATTTGTCTCTTAAGACAAATAGGAGAGACATTTAAAGTAAAATCTTCTAAAGAGGGCTTCCAGGTTGATTGGCTACATATTAAGACAACCAGATTTAACTAGTTCAGTAATAGAAGGTTGTGTAGAAGTTAAAAAATATGAATCAAAACAAAGATTGGAATTTATAAAATAAGAAATTTAGGATCTAGATAGTAATAAATATGTTTAGGTTAAAGAACTAGCACAGAATAGAAACAAATAAAGATAACATAAAACCAGTCAAATGACTGATGAAAACACATATACAGACACATACATACATACAGGAGGAAAGGAACACAATCTTGTAATTGATTGTAGAGCTTGAAATAAGTAAAGAAGTTCAAAGACAAAAAAATTTCCGGAAACGTTAAGTTATCGAGTTACAGCTAGCGAAAGATTTCGCCTGGTTTTCAGTTCCCCCGATGAAATCAGGTCATACTGAAATTTTTAAGGCGTTATATCAAGGGTAAACTTGATGGTTTCTTATGTTTATTGACCTGAAAAATCGAATAAAACAGATCCCACAATTGTATCTCTAACGAATTTGTATGTTTTACGTTAGGTATCATGAAAACTACGGGAGATACATTTCTGGGACCATTTTATTAGATTTTAGAGGTCAAAAGACATACAATACCATCACGTTTACCCTTATATAACTCCTTAAAAACTTCAGTATGACCTCATTTCATCGGGGGAACTGAAATCCGGCCGAAATTTTTCGCTAGCCTCGCTTAAGTCGATAACAAAACGTTTTCGGACATATGTTTGTATGAATCTTTTTACTTATTTCAAGCTCTAGAATTAATTGTAAAATTGTTTCCCTATCCTTCTGATTCACTCTGTGTATATAAAAGGTTAAGCAACAACCCGATGAGATAAAACACAGTTCATTCGCGAAAAGATAAAAAGGTTCTTCAATAAACAAACATCAAGCTCAATACAAAAAGTGAGGAATTAGTTTTTTCCCAGTGTATTCATTGACCCGAATATACTTTCTCGTGCATAACCATGCCAAACTGACTGAAATAAAAGTTAAATGTAGCGATGTATGTTCCTAAAGGTAATCTTTCACTTCTTTTGCCACAGGGGCCGATCGTACAGAAAACACATTTATTCTGGAAAAAGTAACTTGATTTTCTCTTCTTAAATGTCAGCATCTCAGGTGCTGACATGTATACTTGTGACTTGTATACAGCACGTCAATAAGAAATACTGGAATAGTTATTTGACTGATTTATATGATATTTCATTATATTATCTGGAAATGTCCAGGTAATATAGTCTATTGTTGAGAGAAGCCGGTAAATAACTGCGTCGCTTGTTCGTGTAGTTTGTTACATCCGTCAAATCAAGAAGTTTTGTTAATTAGATCTTGAAAATAGAATTATAATCGAGAGGTAGTACCGTGCGGTCTAGCGAAACAAATATACATTAAATATATTTTTTCAAATATACAAGAGTGATCATTTTAATGTGAAAATAGAACATTCCAAGTGGTTTAGCTACGCAATTAATCAGATATTAAGGTGAGAGATATATTTGATATAATTGTCATACTTACTGATTTTGATTAATAATTAGAAAAATGATTTTTATTGATTTAGTGATACCCTCAATATAAAAGAAAGAATATATAACTTACTTTTGTTCATGAAAAAATCTACAACAAAGTTAGAAAAATAGGAAGTAACATGATTTATGGGGAGATGTTAAAAATAAGTACAAATTACTATTTTTTAACAGTAGATTACATTATTAAAATAATTAGTAGGTGTTCGGACAATCGTAATATTTTTCAATATTTCTTGTACATTGTTGACTTCCTGACTAGAACGATATTTTTTCTTCGGCATTCTTACGAGTCTTTTAACAGTTTGGTTTGATGTGATGCTTAAGAATTCTTTTCAATTTTCGAACGCATAGGAATTGAGTCATATCCAACGTAAACAATCAGTTGTACGATTAAAATATCGTCCGAATACGCTAGATTAAAATTTTTAATTATATAGACGTATATCTACTTTGAATGAAAAAAAAAAAAATAATAATAATAAATGTTTTTTTAGACTGATTATTAAGTGTGTTGTTACTGAACTAAATATTGGGCTCAGGCATTCATTGTACTAGAGAATTTTAAAGAAAAAAAATGTTACGAGGAAACTTTAGTTACATCTTTCACCGAATGGACTATGGTTGAAATATATTATAATCTCTGAGATCTATAAAATTCTATAAATCTTCTACAAAAAAGAAAGAAAGGCTAAATAAAAGAAACATCTTCCAAAAATGCAATCGGGCTATGTTGTCGATTGATTATGTGTGTACTGACATTTAACCACAACATCTAACAAAAAATAACTATATAATATTTTTGATAAAGAATTTTTTAAAATCTACTGTTTCTAATAACTTTCATTACTTTCTTTTTTTCTTACCCTACAAATGAACTGATTTTTTTGTTGTTGCTATTTCCAGCCACTTCTTTACTAAAAAGCGAATGTGCTGCTATCTTTTGTAGATTTATCTTGATCAGATTTTCTAACAACTAAAAAAATAAAATTAGCTTTTTTATATTTTCCTCTTACGACTACATAAAGAAAAGCAAACATTTCTACGATTCTGTCATACGTAAACGCTCGACAACATGCAACCGTCTTTAAACTTTACTATGCGACATCGGGTGCGGTAAATTCACCGTCTCGTCGCTAAGGAGCGAGATATTAATTTTTAAATTACAGTGATAAGGTATTATTATTTACTCTCTGATATATTTACATGAGTATATATATATATATTGTTGGAGTTGGACCAGAAATAAAGTAGCCGCTGGTAGCACCACAAAATTATTTTATTGAGATTATTAGTCGGTCACTACCGAATGAAGTACACTGTGACAATGTTCAAATTTGACCTACATAATACAACGTCTTAACACCAGCAACAATGAACATAACCTACACACACGCATGCACACACACACACTCCAAGGACACAACATGCCCCCCACCTTGAAGCGAACCCCTTCAAAGGTTATACACACACAAGAACATACTGCTAAGAGAAAATACAACTAAAGTGAACAATTTCAAAATAACAAAATATGAAGTCTGTTAGAACTTAGAATATAAAACAAAGTCTGTTACACAATAAAACCTAGAATGTAAAATGGTCTGTGCATACACTGAAACTAAACATTAACAATAAATTATATTAAACAGGTAAATAGTCAAATATTACATTTTAGGTCATTTTATTTTGGAAAAGGACAAAGCTTATGGATAGCTCTTTTAAGTATTCCAGTATCTGTCTTAACTGATACAACTCTTATGAATCCATCAGAGCCAGGATGTAGGGTGAGCACTCTTGCCATACACCATTCTAAAGATGGTAAGTTGTCTTCTTTGACGAGGACTAAATCACCAGGTTGTAGATTTGAATGTGGTTTAGTCCACTTTCCACGCTGCTGCAGACTACTGAGATATTCACTGGACCATCGTTTCCAAAAATGCTGAACGTTCTGCTGCACAAGTTGCCATTGTGAAAGCTGGTTTATACGAACGTCTTGCAGATCTGATTCTATCGGCGTAGTGATTCCGCCCCCAACAAGGAAATGATCAGGAGTGAGTGGTGATAAATCAGAAGGATCACTGGATAGTTGAGTCAGTGGTCTAGAATTCAGGCAATTAATACTAACACTGTAGACATCTCCTCAAATGTGAGTACTTTACAGATGGTATTTTAATGATTTCACTGATGCCTCCCACAGGCCTCCAAAATGTGGAGTGTGGTGGTATGAAGTGCCATGTGATGTTGTCTTGCGATAACCAAACGTGAATTTTTCCTTGATTAGACTTATTCATAAGAAAATTTCTAGATTCATTTAATTGATTTTTGGTCCCAACAAAAGTTGTGGCGTTGTCAGAATATAAATGTAATATCTTGCCGTGTCGAGTCATATCTCGTTTTAAAGTACCCAAGAAGGACTCTGTGGTTAAATCTCAAACTATTTCAAGATGGATAGCCCTTGTGGTGAAACAAACAAACACAGCAATGTAAATTTTTCTTGGTGTAGTACCTCTTCTGTTATTGGTATGTACATGGAACGGTCCACAATAGTCTAATCCGGTGTTGATGATTGGTTTTATAAGTTCTAACCTAGCTGCTGGAAGGTTACCCATTAGTTGTGATGATGGTGTAGGTTTGATTTTAAAACATGTAACACAATTATGAATGATCTTTCGTGCAGTATTTCGTTCATTTAGTGGACAGTACTTCTGACGGGCTGAAGAAGCAAAAGCTGTGGTCCAGCATGTAACTGTTTAATGTGTTCCTGTTCCATAATTAGGTAGGTAAGTTGGTGCTTGGAAGGTAGAAGTATTGGGTGTTTTCAGCCATACTCTAGATTTGACAGTTCTAATCTTCCTCCCACATGAATGATGGAAGCATTGTCGACAAATGGATTTAGTGTTTTTATTGTAGTTTTATTGTTAACTTGTTTACCTTGTTGCAACTCATTCAAATCAGTTGGAAAATTTCACATTGTGCCAATTTTATTAAGCGATTTAAAGCATTATTTAATTCATTGACTGTTAAAAACTTATCATTTATTCTCTCCTTGAATGGTTTTTGACAATTAATAATAAATCGCAAAGAAAATGCAGTAACCCTTTGACGTGTGATTTATGTTGAATATTTTTCCCAAATTTCAGATATAATGATAGACATTACAAGTACTGATTCCTTACATTTTTCTGTGGTAGTTTGTCTAAGCTGAGTAGTTGGCTACTGGCTAGGAATTTCAGATAACCATTTGGGCCCATGCCACCATAATTGATTGTCATGAATTTGCCTTAGGTATAATCTGTGTAAATGTAATCTGCAGGGTTACCACTGCCTTTCACATGGTTCCACTCGCATTTACTAGTAAGTTCATGTATTTCTGTAACTCTGTTAGCAACAAAATTTTCCATTGTGCAGATGCTGAATTTATTCATGACAGGGCTACTGTAGAGTGAGACCATAGCCTGTATTTACTGAAAGTCATTTTCATTGCAGCTGTAACTTTCTTAACAAGACATGATAACAATATGGCTGCACATAATTCTAAACGAGGTAAACTGACCCTTTTGATTGGTGCCACTCTGGATTTAGAGCACAAAAGACTAATTATAACATTATCGTCTTTTGATTCACTACGGATATAAATAGAGGCACCATAAGCTGCTTCTGATGAGTTACAAAACCGGTGTAACTGTACATCAATGACATTTTCAGGACAAATTTTTCGTGGTATGTTAAATAAAGTCAAGGTGGCTAATTCTTCATAGTAGTGGCACCATGATGTCTGTACAGATTTCGGGAGAGGGTCATCCCAACCAATCTTCAGTTCCTAAAGACGTTGCATGAAAATCTTAGACTTCACGACCGCAGGACCGATTAAACCAAGTGGGTCGAATATTGATGCTATTCGTGATAAAACGACACATTAAGTAAGCTTTTGATTGTTGTGAACATATGATTAACAGATAGAGAAAATTGGCCAGAAATTGATTCCCATGTGACACCAAGAGTTTTTATATTTGTAAATTCATTTTCATGCACAGTGTAATTTTTGTGTCGGTGAGTCTCAGGTATGTGTTGAAGTAACTGCGCATCATTCGAACACCACTTCTTGAGTTCAAATCCACCACGATGAATCATCTGGATGACTTGATCCTGAATCTCCCTAGCGTCTGTTATGGAATCTGCTCCAGTCAGTAAATCATCGACATAAAAGTCTGAGAGCGTAACTTCAGCCCCTTTTGGGAAGTCCCATTTCTCTTCCATAGCAAGTTGGTTGAGGCATCGTTTAGCGAGAAAACGGAACTGCCGTCGTTCCATGCGTAACAGTAGTTGAACAGAGTAGGTTTGAAGTGTATCTTCTGGAGAGCATCGCCACACGATTCTTTGCAAATTGATGTCAGATTCATGCACTCTAATCTGCCTGTACATTTTCTCAACGTCAGCGGTAAACACTAACTGATGCTTCCTAAACCGTAGCAAAATTGAAAATAAATCATCTTGCACAGTTGGCCCTACTAATAACAAATCATTTAGAGAGATACCGTTTGAAGATTTGCACGATCCATCAAACACTACGCGTAAGTTCGTGGTAGTACTGGATTTATTGGGAACACAATGATGTGGAAGATAGTATGTTTCGTTCACCGGATCCACGTCACCAGAAACAGGAATCATGTGACCAAGCTCTTCATACTCGTTCATAAACTCAATGTGAGAATAGCCTTCTTCGAAGAATCTTGAGCAATTCGCTTTTCTTGTGATTTGAATCTTCTGATCGTTGTTTCTTTGGAATCTCCCAGTGTTTGGTCTAAGTTCAGCGGGAGTCTGACAATAAATCTTCCTTAGGATCACGGGTGACCGTTTCGATGAAATGTTGTTCACATTCTGATGATTGATTCTGTAAGTCAGCTTCCTGAAGCTCTTTTGTCTGCCAAAATCTCTGTATCTAGATATCAAGTCTATCTTCAATGCTAAGTTACAAACAATGCTCGGATTGGCTGAAGATCTGTTCAGTTCGAGTTTTCCCGATATCACCCGACCTAGGACTGTGTTCTGCAGGGTAAGATCAGTTCCAAATGGATTTAAATTGCCGTCACATAACAAAGAGAAAAATAACACGGCTCCTACGAGAAGATCAATATCACTACGGTTAAAAAACTGAGGATCAGCTAAGTTTAAATTTGACGGGATCTGAATTTCAGATTTAGCAATCGGAGCAGTAGGCAGAGAGTAATTGGTTGAGTAATTTTTGGAAGAATTATGCAATCTAAAGTAGCTGAGAATGAATTGAATCTGGAACTCACAACACACGAGACAACACGTAACCTTAGCTAATGACTAACCGATTCCACTTATTTCTGAATAAATTGTGGTTGATTTCAAACCCATTTTGTTCCCCACTGCACCGGTTATAAAATTCGCTTGAGATGCAGAATCTAAAAGGACTCTACACAAATTGGGTCTACCGTGACAATCAGAAACATGAACTACTGCTGTAGATAATAAAATTTAACGTTTATTTTGAACGTTGTTTAAATTTGAGGTTGATACTACTGTACGTTGAGTTGTAGTTTGAGTATTATTACCATTTGCACTTAATTCAGTATAGCGGAATTTTTAGAATAGTGTCACCGCACAATTTACAAGAACTTGACTTACACTGACTAATTTTATGACGATCTGAACTTAAACAATTAAAACAGAGTCCTAATCGTTTGATTTCTTTCTCTCGATCAGGCACAGCAAGCGATTTAAATTTTTCACATAGGTAAATTGGATGCAATTTGTTACAAACCTGACAGGTTTTAATTGAAGTAGTATAACTTGATTGTGTCGGAAATGTCCGATTTCTGGGTTTATGATGGCTCGTTTGCGATTTGTAAGTAAAACCAAGAGGTGTATATTTTGATAATGCATTGGCATGGATGGCAGGGATGTTTCCAGTAGCCTGTAACATTTGGCACTTTTTTTGCAAAAATTTAATTAATTCATCAAAAGAAGGTAACTCATTATTATTAATACCGGTTTCCCATTCACGGATTGTCACTCTGTCTAGTTTGCTAGTAACTAAATGTAAATTTAATGTATCCCATTGAACAGTGGGCTGGTCTAATGTTTTAAACATTAAATGTTTCACTGTATCGTCAACCGATTATCTGATATTATGTGACGATTACTTTTCTAACTTATTCAGGCTAAACAATGCACTTACATGTTTAGCGATGAAAAATCGTTTATTTTTACATCTTTCTTTAAGTAAGCCCCATGCTATTGCGTAATTGCCATCAGAACTCTCTAAAGATTGAAGGATTTGTAAAGCTTCCCCCTTTAGTGTGGATTTTAGGTAACGAAACTTTTGAATGTTAGTGAGGCATTCATTAACATGAATAATAGGATTAATTGTATCATAAGACGACCAATCTTCGTAATTTCCACTGAAAGTAGGCAGGTTAATAGCGGATATTTAATGGATGGGCCTAACTGATTTTGTTGAATGCTTTCATTAACCCCTTTCATTAACAAGAAGGTACTGGTAGTACCTTCTTGTCGCTGCTAGAATTTATTTCAATAAAATTTCGCGCGTGTTCCACTAATTGAAAATATGCAGCTTCAAAATCTTCGCGTTCAGAGTCTGAAGCAGAAGTAGATTCGTCAAATAATTCGATTTGAGTCTGGACAGAATCGAATTCGGGCCTGCATTCTTCAAATTTCGTTAAACGTAACTTTATCTGGCCTAGTTCATCACGGTTGGCTTTGATGTCAGCATAAGTTTTAAATCGCGTGAAGCGACCTTTAATTATGCCACGTTGTTTTTTTAATTTTTTCAGTTCTTCTGAATTCGACATTTTATAATATATTTACTTAAAATACTCACATTGATACCTAACGCTAATAATCGTTAGGTTAATTAATACACGGAAAAATTGAAAATTAAACGAACGTCAAGATTGTAAACAAAGTAAGGTTAAAATGTGTAAGTGAAAAAAATAATCGGTTATATTTTGTCGGTGAACGAAAATACACTTACGATAATATTAACAGAGGTAGATTTAGTTATCTTGTTGTTTGACGAATAGGTTTTGCAATTATATAATGCTCGGGTAGCGACACATTCCATTCACAGCACTGATTAATATTTTGCACGTCGGAAGACCTTTATGATCCGGCCCGGGGACCATTTTTTATGTTGCACAAGAAATAAAAATAGCCGCTGGTAGCACCACAAAATTATTTTATTGAGATTATTAGTCGGTCACTACCGAATGAAGTACACTGCGACAATGTTCAAATTTGACCTACACAATACAACGTCTTGATATCAACAACAATGACCATAACCTACACACATGCGCGGGCGCGCGCACCCCCCCCCCCCCACACACACACATACACACACACATACAGACACTCCAAGGACACAACATATATATATATATATATATATCATTTACCATAAGTTTTCGAATCTATTAGCTTGTTTTTCTATAATGAAAAGCCGTAATGTTAAATAATATTTTATACTTTTTCAGAAGGGTTAGACGTGAAACACCATTGTTAACCTCCTGGGAGGGTTAGCAACTTTACTATGTTCTCATAACACTACTACGCTCTATGTCGCTGCAAGCGTTACTACTAAACAAGCTCTACCCATCGACATTGGATATAGGGTTAGCGAAAATGACATTTTCTACCCCAGATTACAGTTCCCCTTCTTTTATATTTAAGTCATTATGAACATGATTCATCTGTAAAACTCATCAAATATTTCTTATCCTCATTCCTTCTCTTTTGACATTTATATGTTGTTAATCGGTAGAACAATCCTTGTGATCATATTTTTCAAAATGAATGAAATATTTAAAAAAGGTGTGTATGAAACAATTATCAAATGGGATAAAAAAAAGTTTTGTATTTACAGTTTTTAAAAATAGTGTTCCAAGTTTGTTATGATTAAATACAATTCAAATCACGTACACTAAACAAATTTCGACCGCATTTTTATTGCTTTACCCTTATTTAAAAAAAAAAAATAAACAAAAACAGCATAAAAAACAAAGTTAGAAAAAACATCATATAATACCGGTATAAAAACAGCCCCAGTCACGGATTGTTACAATGACGATTGAAAAACTTTGAAATAAGTTTTTTAAAACCCTTTATTTATGTAATCTGATTCGATGTCATCAGTACAAAATGTTTTTAATTTGTAATTAATAATTTTAAAGTTTGGGTTTGTATTATTATCACAATTATAGTTTTAAAACCGAGTTACTTAAAACGAGTATTACTCATATTTTTGTGTACAAGCCTATATACAGTCTACTTGTGTAAGGTTTTATATATTCTGAAAACTTGTATGAATGTTCTTATTTTACCACAATACGATGACATAACTACCTATTTGAACGTTTAATCCTGGCATTAAACACGCTAAACTATAAATCCTTGCTAGTTTTTAATACATGTAAACACTGTTTCTAGAAGATCTACATGTTAAATAAATTTAATTTTTATTTCTGTTATTTTTACAGTTTGACCTAGCTATTACGCTATTCAAAATAACGTGAATAGAAGGATGTCCTCCAAAAAAAGAACTGTCGTCAGATATTAAAAAAATGTCTACTCTTTAATAGGTATATAGAAAAATGTGTTGTGTTAATGTCGTAATATATTCTAACAATGTAGTACTGCATATTACCTTACGGTATTTTTAATTCAAATCGATTACTACAGTATTGTATTTTCAAACACACCACAAGGGAAAATGGTTAAAAGACTGTACAATTACCGTAGTTTACCGTTCCGAAAAAAATAATTTAAAAGTGAAATCCAGCTGCATAAATGCAAGTACTGTACAGCACATACACAGTACTGTATTTTTATTTTTATAAATTTTATTTTATCCCATAGTGCTCTCTTTTTCAATGGATTTCTTATGTTTGAAATCCTGTATAGGTCAAATTTAGTAATTGAAATTTGACACACTTCCTGTTATCCAATCTAGCTGAAATTTTGCACACAGCTTTGGTTCTGATGACAGTATAATACAGCATATTTTATGTTCTAAATACAATCTGGTGGACATTATTTAATATCGTTCTAAATCCAGTACGGTGGACATTGTGAAAATATATTTCTTTGTTTACGTACGGATAACAAATCATATGTTTCGGCAACTAAGGGTTTGTTGTGGCAGCGAAACGAATCTGTTACGATAACCTATCGTTACTGATTTGTTACTGTAAGTTATCTGATTTTGTTACGACGACAAACCGATTTGTTATCGTAAGTAAATGAGTTTTGTTACTATAACAAATTCATTTGCGATCGCGTCTTTTGTTATTTTAACAAAATAATTTTTCTTAGTGTGAGGATAGTAAAGATTCTTGTGGGAACAAAAAATGAACCGAAGAATACAAAACAGTAGTTTCGTATTATTTTTAGAAGTACACGTATGGAAACACATCGTCAGCGAGATAAGCCATTGAGAATGCGTTCAATCAAATACACGCCCTACAAATTCTAGAAAAAGCAGAACCTGTTCGGTTGAATGATGAAGTAGAAGTTGAAGACACACCAGTGAATGAAGAACAATTCCAAAAAGATTGCAGAGGCATGAATTTAGGCAAAAAGGATATGTTTGTAATGGTCACAAACAGCATCAATGAACAATTACATGAAGATCCTGCACTTTCGACTGATCGTTTGAGGATCTTCGTTACTGACGGAGCTGGAGTAGGTAAAACATTCCTACTGAAGCTGTTGCAAAATCAAATCAACAGATGTTTCGCGAAGAAAGCTGTAGTCGTAAGTGCATTAACTGGAGTAGCTGCTCGTCTAATCGGTGGATCAATCATTCATACCAAATTGAAGATGCCTGTGTAAAGAGATAGTAGAAATACAAATATGTCACTATTGACAGAACGATGGAAGGACACTGAATGCATTATTTTCGATTAAATATCGATGGTATCATTTCAGATGCTGTGTTTGACTGATATGCGCCTCCAACAACTGAAGAATAAATACGATCAATTTTCGAAATTGTCAATATCCTTTTCTTTGGCGACTTGATATAACTTCTACCGGTTAGATAGAAGACCTACTCGAACACTCCAATATTTCATCAACCCGAACGTCTACAATCGGCTAAACATTTATGGCGACTATTCACATTATGCGAACTTAAAGAGAACATGAGACAGCAAGGCGATACTATTTTCATCAAAGTGTTGAATGCCTCGAGAATTGGAGAAATGAAGGATGGGCATTTCGTAGTGTTGGGAGATACAATTAATCAAGAACCAACTTGAGAATTTGCGATTGAAAAGGCCCTTTGAGTCTATCCTATAAATGCTCAAGTCAATTCTCATAATGAAGTAGTGTTGCAATACTTCATGGATCAAAATACTACTATGTATAAAATTGTAGCACAAGATCAATTAGTAGATGCCATAAGAAATGTAAAATAAAATATGAATGAAAATATTGATATGAGCACAATCATTTCAAAGGAAATCAACAAGATTGGAGGTCTACCAAGTAAACTGCAAATATTTGTAGGAGCCAAGGTCATGCTAAGAACCAACCTTAACATCTGTAAAGGTATTGTAATGGTGCAATCGGATACACTACCGAAATTATCTGGCCAAACTTTCGTCGTGGGAAAATGTATGAGACGAACATTCCATCCGCATTCGATCCGCATAGACTTTGGTAGAAATGGCATCACAAAATTGAAACAAAGTCTATACTATTCCCTGCTAATCGAGGATATGGAATAGCTGAACGAAGAGTGCTGCCAATCATTTTTTCATGGGCATCAACAGTACACAAGATGCAAGGATGTACAGCTGATTATTCAGTTCTATACTTGGGATCAAAGCTTTTCGACGCAGGCCAAGCATACGTTACCTTAAGTCGGGTTCGCTCACTTGATGGTTTAAGGATTGAAGAACATGACAACACGAAGCTTACTGAAAAAAACCGTGCAATAACGCAGCGCTAGTAAAGTTAGAATGAGAAAAGATTATATACCAATGTGAATGAATTGATGGAATTTGAATGAAAAGTGCGGGTGGAAAACTAGAAAGTAAAAATAAATAGATTTAAACAAAATTTTTAAAACAATGGTTTTCTTTTAAAACGAATTTGGTTTAAAAAGTAGAAAATAATTTTTCAGGGAATATAAGATAAACAAAATAATTTTCAACATTTGCAAAATGAAAACCATTGTGCGCGCATAAAATATTACTTTGTCTAATCGTTTTAATTTATTTATTTGTAACATTCGGTGATAGTTTAATTGCGTTACTATATTAACTCAGCTGGCATTGTTTTTTTTCTCGTTTATCTCTTTATCTTCGAAATAACGCGGGTTTAACAGTTGTCTCGGGATGGCCGCGTTATAGAGGGGTCGTACTGTATTATTATTATTATTATTATTATTATTAAGAGTTTACACCATTATGACACATTAAAAATGTTTCTACGTGGCTTTGTCTCCAGTAAAATATAATCTCTGCAAACGACAGTGGAGTAACAACTTTGGTTGAAGGTAGAATTTAGTATCTATTGCAATAAAACTGTGACACAAAATTTTAATAAAAGGTAATTTGTAAAAAAATCCTAGGAATTTATGTAAAGAGTACACTAATTTAGCAACCTAAATTGCCATAAAAGTTTTGCCAAATTCTTTTAAATTCACTTAAGAAATGATAAAGAAAATAAATTCTGTTTCCAAAGTAACGTACGTAAAATGGATGTACCTATTACACAGCACACGATGCCAAATTCAATGTAAGGTAAACAACAGATAGGTAGTTTTAATTTTTTTTTATATTAATTTTAGTTGTGTTTTTTAATTTGAAAGAAAAAACTGTTATATTCGTATCGTTAATCCAAATAAAAAACAAACACAATAATTAAAAATATTATTCCGGCGAAGTGATGAAGTGGTATAAAAAAAACATACGACATATGATAAGAATTGTGTAGAGAGAAAATTAGTATGAATCATGTAGTAACGTAGACAACAAAGCAGCTACATAAACTGCTGATGATTTTCTTTTAAAAAAATGTTGTACATCGGCCGAACTAAGTAGAATAGTAATCAAATTTTTATTTATAAATATCATCTCATCCGCAACGTAGAAACTCTTTTTTTACTACTCTTATATTAACTCTTGGACTATGTATGCGAGATTCATGGTATGGAACTTTTCAGTCGAATTTTGAAGTACTTCTGTTTATCCATTCGCTCTGAAATTTTGCATACAGAGTTGCTCCTGATGGCAGCACATTTTAGCCACATTTTCAAGTCGCTAAGATGCTCCTGATTTGCTAAGTTTGTAAGTGAAAAAAATGCCCCTTGAACTTATGCAACCTTCGTTTACATGCATATTCTTTTGGCGAAAGAAATTTTCTTAGTGAAAAATAACCTAGCCTGTTTCGGTATGTTTGAATCTAAAATTCGTCCACGTTTGAAATACATAATTTACCAAACGTACCCAGTGTAACCGCCGACTGGAGCTAAATGATAACACGCTATTAATTTTATAAAGAAGTGAGATATATATTAGGGTATACAGTTGTTATTAGAAATTCTGTACAGTAGCGACAGAAGTTTTGGGAAAATTTAGTACTTTTTAACCGGATTCGAATTTTCGGAAGAAAATCGCAAATATCTCGAAAACGGTCGGGCCTACCCCTCTGAATAATTTTTTCAACCCCCATCGATGATGCTCTATCCGCTTCCGGCGGTACCCGTCGGATGATAATATTTTCAAGTGCCCCCGGGGCGCCATTTGGAAATTGATGAGGGTGCCAACCTCTGTTCGGAAATTGATGGGGTGCCACCGTAATATCTCGGCAGCCGCTCGTGCGATTTTCACGATTCAAACAGCGTATCAGCCGGTCGAGCGCTAACTGTTTAACGCATTAGGTACACTCTTGATCGACCGGATCTTGGTTATCTGGAAATTAAATCGTTTAGCCCTATGCTTTGATTGCACTCACCCACCGTAAAACGTACCGATCCGATCTTTCGCTAAATACGCGCAAACCTGTGGCTAGCACAGCTGTATTAGCTTATGAAGACTAAAAAGTAGAAAATAAAAAATATATAAAAAAACTTTTAAAATTTAAAACTTTACCACTCTTATATTAAATCCACTAAAAAGTAGAAAAAAAAATATGTAAAAAAAATTTAAAACCATTCTTAAATTAAACGCACTGAAAGGTAAAAAAATAATTTTAGGACGGTATCTCAGAATGGATCTGACAACAAGCTTTGATAGTGATATATAAGATTATGTGAAAGTCATAGCTTCAAATAAAAAATTTGATGTTTTTGGCGATTTTTTCATATACGTGATGAATGCTGTAAAGAGTGGGCACCCGACAACATTTTTTAAATATTTTTTTTTATTTTCTACTTTTTAGCGGATTTAATATGACTGGCTTTTAAAAAGTTTTATATATATATATATATATATTTATTTATTTTATTGATTGCTATATAAACACTATAAAATAAACACTATAATGTTTATCAAAACGGACTATATCCGTTTTGATAATCTAGATTATCAAAACGGATATAGTGTTTATTTTTATTTTTTATTTTTTTTAGTTAAAAATAACAATTTTAAATTGAATTGTTATGGTTTGAATATACTTTTATATTTACACAGAACATGGAAACTAAACAAAAGAAAAAAGAAAGGTTGATATGAATGCATTTTACATGTAGGTACGGGAAGATTGGAGAAAATTGTTTCTTTTTGTATTTTTATCGTTTTTTGGGCGACAAACGCTTTCGTGTTATCATCACCCACAAGAAAGATATTAAAAATGTATTAAAACAAAAAACTTACTACTAGGATCAACAGTCAAACAGTCATATCACTCGAACTGTCATTTGAAACTGTCATTCAAACGAACATATCAAACAGTCTATTTAAAACTAATATCACAATCAGAATCTTAAAAATTAGACATAATCTATTTAAAAAAAATATTAAACATTAAAATACAAAATTTAAATAAAGACTAATAAAATTTTAGCAAGTTCGAGAGGATTGTAAAGGGTCCCTCCTCGGATGATAAAAAGATTAATAATAATAATACATTTTTTTTTTGTGAGGGGAGGTGGAAATCCATTTACGCACGGAGTATCGGGCTCCCATTGGTGCTATTATCCAATCGCCATCAGCAGACTACCGACTAAAACCACCTCCCTTTCTACCAGGACTTGACCCGGAACCGTTTAACACATTACTTCAGGCCAAGTCCTCTCTCCTGGCCTGAGAAGGCCGCTACTTAATTTTCAAGACTATCCAAGTCACCCTTCTTGGTCCTGAGAATGCTGAAGATGAATCGGGCCACACTCTTCCAGCTGCTCAGGTCACCGAGCATCATCGTCCGCCTCTACTGTCTCTCGATCGCTTTTCCTACGACATGGAGATCAGCAGTCGCCGTCTGCTGGCCTTTAGTCCACCTACATTCGCCATGAGCCGGCTGAGAGCAGTTATGGCTTTCGCAGCTTTGTCGGCGGCGGCAGCTTTGTCCGAAGCTGCTCAGCAAAGCTGAGTTTCCAGTCAATCATCATAGCGAAGTACTTTGCAGCCGGCTTGGTCTCGCCCAGGTCGTCCCCGACCCGTAGGGGTAGGAGGGTGTTAATTTGCTTCTTTGTTAGAACCACGATTTCCGTTTTCCTGAGGTCTAGAGACAACAAATGGTGGTCCAGCAAGACACTGACTCAGTGTATAGCTCGGCTTAGCCTAGTCAGTTGAGCGCGCTATATATCATGGTCTGCGACAAGTACCGCAATATCGTCAGCGTACCCAACCAAGGCCGATTCTTCAGGCATTTCCAGCCTCAGAAAGCCGTCATAGACGGCGTTCCAAAGGTGAAGGACGAGAATTGGTCCCTGCGCCACCCCTGACATGATCGCTGTCCTACACCAGCCTGTCGCGTTCTCGTAGATGAGACCGCGGTTCCTCAGACATGCGTCCATCATTCTGAGAAGGTATCGAGGCACGTGGAACGAATACTCCAGGGCCCGAATCATATCGCTCCACCGAAAAATGAAAAAAAAAGATTGAAAAATGACTGTGGTCCTCTGCTCGCCGCACTGCCTCAACAAACTCTTGAATTGCGTCTAGGGTCGACCGATCCTGCCGGAAACCGTACTGGTTAGGTGACATGCCACCTGCCTGATTCATCGCCGCAACCACTCTTTTCTTTAACAGCTTCTCCAATACCTTCCCAGTTGTGTCAAGCATACACAATGGGCGTTAGGAGGACGGGGTCGCCGTCCTCCTACCTTTTTTTTGCCCTTGGGAATTAGCGCAAGACGCGCGGTCTTCCACCTGGCGCTAAAAGACCCAGCCTTCAGATATGCATTATACATGTCTAGTAGAAGACGAGGCCTACAGCGCCCCACTAGTTTGAGTACCTCGGCCGCTATACCGTCGGGACCAGGGGCTTTTTTGCCTTTCAGCGACCGTAGGACTTCCTCCAGTTCCTCCATCGAGAATAGCGGGAAGTCGCCCACGTCGCCGAAGTCCCGCTCGGTACGGACCGAGTGGGCCGGGAACAACATCTTAACGACGTGTTCCGCTTTAGCCTCGTCTAGTGGAGCTGGTGACCTCAAGACCCCCAATCGCCAAGTTACTATCTTGTAACCCAGCCCCCAAGAGTCTGCATCCACGGTCTCTGTCAGTTCTTTTCAGCAGCGTGCCTTGCTCACGTTGATGGCTCGACGGAGCCGCTTCTTTGCCTTCTTATACTCGGCTGACCAGGAATTTGCGTCTGTGCGATTCCTTGCACGTTGCGCCATTCGTCTTAGTCGAAAACACTCTTGGCGCAACCCCGCAATCTCCGGTGTCCACTAGTACACGGGTAGTTTCCGGTTCCTCGGCTCTCCGTGGGGCATGGAAGCGTCGCATGCAGAAGCGATCAGCCGTATGGTTGAAGCAACTACGGCTTCAGCGACGGCATTCCCACCGTTTGTGATGTTTTCAGAGGCTACTACCACTGAGAAGATCTTTCTTTTGAATTTCTTCTCGTCGATTTTATTGATGTTGTATCTTTTCACCAGCCGTGAGAGCCCCAGGCGTTCTTGTGAACCATCAAGGACTCTAAATGAGATATATTGGTGGTCGCTACCGGCATAATCCTCGAGAACTCTCTAGTCCTGAACGAGCGTGACCAGCTCCTCAGAGGCGAGGGAAATATCGGAATAGTTTCCAAATATCCTGGTCGTCGGAACGTCGTCGTGTTCCCTGTATTGACGATGCATACAAGGGGCGATGCAAAAAGAAATGGTGACCATTTGAATGGAGGCAAACATGCCCTCCTTTGCTGAGGTTGCCAAAAAGGCACCACCGGCCATTAGGGCCAACAGGAGTGTCCCTTCTGCTGTGCAGAAGAGACCTCCAAGAGCTAATCCGGCTGTGCTTCTGTGTCCCGAGGAGAGAAACAAGATGACGACAGCCAACCAGGAGAAAAAGGCCAAAGAAGTGCTGCGGCCGGTCATGGACACGCTACAGGTGAGGCGTGTTAAGCGCATCTCCGGCGGAGTTGTGCTTGAGGGGGCGAACAAGACTCAATCGAGTCTTGTTCTCAACCATCAGTGGACGAAGGCTGGCATAAAAGCCAAGGCCCCGGTCAAGAAAGGTCCAAGGGTGCTCATATATGATGTGCCGTCGGACATAAGTAAGAAGGACTTGCCTGCAGCCTTACTAAAGCAGAATGCTCAATGCATGTCGGGCATTACGGAGGAGGATCTTACCAAAGAGTTCTCCGAGAGGTTCCGTCGTCTCAGTCGTGCGCGTGACGCGTACACTATGAAGGTGGAATGCTCGCCCCGTATGCGGGATCTTCTGTGTAGTCGAGACCGATGGTTCATCAGTTTTGGCAGCTGCAGGATCGTCGACCATGTGGCCCCATTGCACTGCTTTAAGTGCTTCGCGTTTGGTCACTTGGCCAAGCATTGCTCGAGTGAGCCTCTTTGCCGTTCCTGCGGTAAGGAGGGTCACAAAATGTGGGAATGTCCTGTTAAACAGGAGAGTCGACTGTCGTGCCTTAATTGCACAAGGGCCGGCAACTCGGGCGACGACATCAAGCACGCCACCATAAGCGTGGACTACCCGGTGCGCGAGAGGGCCTACGCCAGGGAGCTGCACCGCACCTCCTATGAGTAGACTGAAGATAGGCCAGGTGAACGTAGCCCGCTCCAGGACCTCCCTGGACAACTGCGTTAGGATCGCGGAGAAACTGAAGCTAGATATCGTTCTAATTCAGGAACCCTATTGTATACGTAACCAGGTCCCAGGACCGCGAGGAGCTAAAATCCTACATACGAGCGGAGCTGACCACGTATGGGCTGCTACTCTTGTGGCGAACCCGGGTCTAGGAGCGCTTTTGGTGACACAGTTCTCGACTGCGCACTATATATGTAGCGAAATCAAAATTGGTGGGGAAAGCATCTTTGTCTTCAATGTGTATTGTCAGTATCGTGACCCGCCAGGGAGGTACATTAACTTACTGCTGAGAATTGCTCTTACATACGAAAATGCGAACCTTGTTATCGGAGGCGACTTTAACGCGCAATCAGCGCTTTGGTACAGCGATAGAGCCACTGACAAAGGCAGGGCATATGAGGAAGCAATCATTGAGTCGGGTCTCTCAATGTGCTGAATCAGCCTTCAAGGTTTCGTACTTTCGAGACTCTGCGAGGGAGTGCGAACATAGATGTGACTTTGTGTAATAGGCTTGCGTCGGTTAAAATTTGTAACTGGAGGATATATCCTGAACAGTTTAGCGATCATCGGATGATCGTGTTTGAATATTCTTTGGGAACTGGTGTGAGAGTCGCTCCCGCTGTGGAGGGAAGACTTCTCACTCGGAAAGCGGATTGGAGGAAGTTCGATGAACTACTGCAAGCCACTAATTGGGATGAGGGAAAAATAATTAAAAATTCTGTCGTATTTTCTCTGCAGTTTTACATTTTATAAGTTTATTACGTATTAATAATTAATTATCATGTATTATGCAATTTTACATTAATGACTTCTTGTTACTTTATTATACCCACTTAAGGGAATCTGTATACAACGGAAAGCCGAATTTTCTGATATTCAGCTATTTAGACCGTGTACATTAGCAGCAAAAAAATAAATAAATAAATAAAAAATAAAAATTCTAAAATACTATTCAAATAGATATTTACTTCAACAGGGAATGTATTGTTTGTTGAATTCGTATAGCACCAAATATACACAAATTTTGGCTTCTGTTCAACTAAACATAAAATTAACTTTTGAAAAGAGAAACACATTAATCGGTCAAGCACGAACTATAATGTAATGATATAACGACTTTCATCCAGGACCGAAACACGTAAAAGCTCACGAAAAAGCTCACATAAAAGCTTTGTCTATGGCTATGGACCGGTCTGTAGCGTAAAATTTCAAAAATAATGCGATTCTACACTAATTCATTGTTTAAAACGATTGCGTGATCTTCCAGCTCGTAAACGAAGACCGAGTACAGATTACAGATTTTTTTAAGAAGAAATAGCGTTTTTTAAAGGTATGTTTTGATTATCGACTCTCACCGAGTTTTATTCTATTTAACTTACTATAATTTTTTTTTTTGGTTTTTTTTTTAAATGTTTAAGAAATTATATTTTTTATAACACAATAACTTAACTCAATTTCTCTTTTAATATATTTTTTGTAAACAAATCTTGAATTAGCAAATTTCCACTCGGCGGATTTTTTGTAACGTATTGACGAATCTGTTTTATTGCATCAAACGTATATTCTTAAGTGTCTGTTTAATTTTACTGAAATAAGTTTATTTTGTTTATTTTATTCTTTTCATTAAACATTAGAACGATATGTCCAGTCCTCAAGATAAACATTATTTTAAATTTTCCAATTCGGCGTTGAAAAAAATGTCAATTCGGATAATCGGCATTACACTCTATATATATTTATAGGCTGTACTCACTGTAACTGACACAAGTTAACTCGACTGCATACACAAACGCGTACCCATTCAAATATATGCACGCCAAAACATTTATATTTATTTTCACTATAATAATGTTTAATGCGATAAAAAAATGGGCTTAAAAGTTTATTATTATTTTGTTAAAAATAAGAAGTTCGAAAGAAAAATAAAATGTTCACTGTGAAATGACCTCGATTTAAAGAAATCTTTAGAATAATTTTTTTTCAATCCTGAAAAAGGTACAAGTCATTACGGTCTTTTTTATTATTCCCCTTCCCCGTGACATATAAATCATAGAAAATTATTAGTAACCTTTATTTCAATCTCTACATCAGAGCAATAACAAACTATGTTAAACGGTACATAAATTACATTAATATATATAGTATATCAACATGCTCGTTATAATATCTTATTCTGTAAAAAAAAAACTGAATTGTACTGAAAATGGTACATATATAACCTATTGCGGAGGCTTGAAAACCTCTACTCAACAAATATGCGCTTGAAAACATCTGTCTCAGCATGTCTTTACGCCACATGTACTTTCAAAGATACGAGTCGAGCACTAACCGTATCATCCACGTTTCCGTTTTTATAGTTATCTTTTCGCTCTACTAAAAACATAAATTGAGGTTAAAGGACTACACTGATCTAGAAAAAAAAAAAAAAAAATTATTATTAACAGTTCAAGTAGTGTGTTGCCTATAACGATAATATAACAGATCCAAAACTGTAAAACTAAATATCTTTAAATAATCTAAAGGAAGAGAGTTTCAAAATAAATTGTTAAAAAAAATTAGAATTACAAAAAGTTGTAATATCTTCCGGTATATCTACTGTATGACATATATAGTGTACCGGTAGATAGTTCGATAAAATATCTACTCTTCCGTTACTTTTCTGAACATTCTTTGAGCAGCATCATCCACGGGCTTACGAGTATAAGAAAAAGAAAAAAAATTGAACAGTAATTTTAGATAACGAAATTTGATTGTTTTAGCGAATGAATAAAAAAATGTCATCTATAAGACAAATAAAAAACAAACAACTATTTCTTACCGTAAAAACAAAAATCTACGTGCGTCTATATTAGTTTACCATCAACTATTTAAATAAATACCGATAAATGTTTGCAAATTTATATCTGAAAATTTTGTGATTTAGATTTTCTTTAATAATGAACTTCCACTATTTATATTCGATAGAGACATTATAAAAGTTATCGATTACATATTTTTACTAATTTTTACTTCCCGATACCGTTATAAAATATAATTATATTTATACAACCCGACGCGTGAATATAATATAATGTAATTTACTTATACAATCTTCCAAAAAAATTTATTCGTGGAATAATCGATCTTTAGTTTTTTTTATTACTATCAATAGTGACTGATGTTCAGGTACAGTTTTTGATAAAGAAATTGTGTCCACTGTTAGTAATTTTTGCTATTTTCATTATGTTATGTAATTATTATACTTAGATAAAATGATAAATAAAATTTTAAGTTTTCTCGTGTTGCGAGTGCGTACAGTAAACACATTATATATATATATATATATATATATATATATATATATATAAACACATGTGTTCGTGTTTTGTGCATACACGTCGGCTATATGTGTGCGTTTGTACGAGTACGCATACACACTTATACGCACTAGTGATTTAAACAAGTTTCGTATTGATTTTATATATAAGGTAGGCACGGGCTGCCTGACTGTTTACCCATAGCGAATAGTGTTTCAGAGGTCGCTCGAGAGTGTGCGAGTGCGCGTCGCTGGGGGGATGAAGGCTTTGGGAGCTGCGCATACAATTCCTGGGGAGAAGAACTAGAAAAAAGCAATAAAATTGAATTTCATATCGTGTTTGCACTTCTCTATTCCCCTACCCTACCTCCTCCATCAAGTGTCCCCTTCGAGTATGACGTCACGCATCAATCGATACTTTGTTTTGTGGATTGCCAGTCGGCGGTAAAGACAGTGAACGGAAGGTAGAGGAGCATAGGGTATTGAAGCCTCGATACAGTAACACGAGCAAGACGACGAGATCGCTATCGGACGGACGCCGGACGCCTTCTCACATCCTCATCGTTGCCGACGTCCTCGTCGTCGTCGTCGTGGTAGTAACACAGTAGTAATAGTAGTAGTAGTAGTAGTAGTAGTAGTAGTAGTAGTAGTAGTAGTAATGTTGTAAAGTAACAGTGGTGTGCTAGTACTAATAATAGTAACGACAACAATAGTACTAATAGAAGGCGGAAGACACAAGAGAAAGGAATCGCGGAGGTCCTATCGGTAATCGAACCGCTCGCTTTATGTACCTCGTGTTACAAATCGACGTCCGTTACATAACCTAAACTGTATTAGCACTATACTGATTTACACAAACGCTAAAAAAAACTACATACTTGAATACACAACAACACACGTGTAAATACAACATAAGTAGACCACGTGGATTATTCAGTATTATTTCGACAGCATCGAAACAAACTTATTCATTGAAGGTTCGTTGATAACGTCAAAATAGCCGAAAGGTTATGTTAGATTACGGTAAGCGTTCTAATGTTATTCAAACAGGACTTGAAACACATCTGTGATAAAATTAAGAAAAAAATATACAATTAAAAAATAAATTCATCAAAACTTTATAACTTAACTAGCGGTTTTAAATCATTAACTATACTATTATATTAATTAACATTATATTCATGTATCGTTAGTTATTACCGAATCACAAGATATTATTTAATTATTATTAAAACTGTGCGTTTAATTATAAACTAAAAACCGAAAGAAGACAGTTACGTTTTATAAAAATTATTTAAAAAAAAGAAATCAACAATAAAAAAACAAATTTTTAACGGCTTGGCAGTAGGGTTAGTAAAACAAAATTTTCATAATGTTGTAGAAACTTATTGAGTAACATTGCTTCCATATACAATGAGATATTTTTAAACAAGATTACATTCTGTTACTCGATCAATATTAACATAAATCTTAATTTTTTGTCCAATATTATAAATTGACACATATCTAATTTTCTTAAAAGTTACATATATTTTATCCAGATAAATGTTTGTATTATAGTTTCATATCGTTTAAGTATTAGAACGATAGTTCTATATTATATTAAAAACCTGCATTATTTTTACGTAATAAACTGTAGTATCGGTTTTAAAGTATGAAATTTGAAAAGTAATCCTTGTCTATTTTAAATTTTATAATAATAACATATTATCAAACGCAATAAAAATTAAGTAACAAATGAAAGCAAATATTCAGGTTCTATTGCAACTTATTGTTCATCGTTTTAACTTGGATTTCACGGTAATATTTCTTGTATTTCATTAAAAATCATTTCATGTTATTAATTTATTGTAAACAGTAGATACAAACGACCTTTGTATACTCTGGATTAGACGTTATTTTGTGAAATATTGAATTTCACATGTTATATAGTTAATATATTCAAAAAAATGCATTTGAGTGTAAATAAATCTATCGGTACAAAAAAGTATACATTAATCAGTTTATTTTTTTTGTATACATCTAATAATCTGATGTAAAAATGCAATATTTATTCACTGTTTGTTAAATTATTTAAAATTATTGTTGTTTTGTTGTACTTGCAATATAAAGGTTTAGAAATCATTTTAGTAAATTCGAGTTCGTCGACATCAACGGATGAAAAAAGCAGTTAATTAAAATCTGGCTTATCCACCCGTACTTAATCAAAATTCTGATCGAACGAAATAATTTCTTACATATTTTAATGTGAAAAATATGTATTAATTTTATTTGATGATAACAATAAAACATTTAGTACAAACTGCAATAAAATAGTTTAAAATTCATTATTTGTTTACTGTTTATGTAATAAAGTCGACGCCTTAAGTCGTTATCTGCTGATTAAATAAACATATGGGACCATTAGTATTATTACATTGACTGTGTACAGGTTTCATTTACGTTTAATATATAAATATACATATATAAGCCTAATTTATATTTTCTAAAGATACCTACGAAAAACCAAATTGATATGCAACGAAAAGAAATGAAACTTAGGAACCTGTAAAAATATACACACGTATGTTTCTCGTTAGTAAACAAGCAATCGGCAAAATCAGTTTTATTGTCAATTTTGTAAATTATATATTTCCGTTTTATTGTTATTATTGGTACTAAGAGAACATATTGATTAAAACGAAGAAAAATGGAAGACCAACTCAGTTTTTTGATTATTTTTTATTCTTACCTTAGAAATGGCACACCGTAGTATATTTTACATTTTTTAAGATCAGATAGATTTTTTTTATTAAAAATTGTATATAACATAAGCATTAAAATGGTATAGTCCATTAAAATTTTTGTTTTTTAATAAACATGAAAATGTTTAAATCACGATATTTTTCCGGATATACCTTAACGAATGGACAATAAAATATCTTTTCCTCCGACAAAAAAAAAAAATATTAGTAAAATTAAATACTGTGACAAGAAATTAATGTAGAATTTATTAGTTATATTCAAATACTGAAAACTACAATTAGGAAAACTATCGATATCACTTATATTTTTCAAATTCAAAACCAATTTGTCATTAATTACATCATCAGTTGCTAGTGAATTAACGTCGATGTAATAATTTTTAGTTTTAAAATAATATTTTACTATTACGCATCGGTTTTTTTTCTGTATTACACTTTCATTTTGATCTTCTGAAAATTTGCTTCATCCGGACAATCTGAATATGTAAAATTTGTTAATATTCATAACATATAAATTCATAAATTTCTTTCTTTATAAAATAGATAATTGCATTAACGTAATGAAGTATCAAAACGTACCTATAGTATTTATGTGTGTGTGTGTGTGTGTGTGTGTATGTGTGGGCGCGCGCCCGCATGTAACAAAGTATTAGATTTTTTGGCTTCATAACAATAAAATCAAAATGTTAGCGCTTCCGTAAATCGTTAAAACGAAACATATTTTCAATAACACTTTCTTTCAATGTTTTCTTTCTTAATTTAAAATTTGGAACAAAACCATTATGTTTTGCATAGATTTAAAAAATGTAATGGCTTAATATCAAAGCAAGGCTTGTATTTTATTTTTATATTTTATAGTTTATTTGAAATTGTTTCTATTTTGGTAAAAGAATTATTATTATTTATTTATCTTTTTTTAATCTTAATATTAAATACAATTGATTTTATATCGGTAAGTAAATAGAATAATTACTTAAAACAAAAGGGGGATAATAAATTAAAAAAAAAAAAAAACAGTTGTGGAAATTATGGATTTCGTTGAATTTAGAATTTATTTTGGTTAGATTGGTAAATCAGAATGATGGAAATATATGACATCAAAATTATTCTAAAAAATATCGTATTTCATAACTGATATGGTATATAAAAATATTTGTACGATAAATAAAATTTTACTTTTAATTAAATTTCCATCACATAATTTTATGTATTTTTATACATATTGAGAACTGCTCGATACTCAAAATAGATATGTGGAAAACTCATTTCCTGTGTTTTACTAAATAAATACTTAAAAACTCTACTAAATCAACCACGAAATTTAAAAGTTTATTAAGACTTACAGATGGATATATTGGGACTGGATAAATGGGGATCTTTATTGAAATAAATATAAAAAAATTTAAGACATCTAGAAAAACCTTTTTAATGAGATTTGATAGTAATGATTCCTGGTAAAACATAAAGCCTACTACAGTCTAAAATTAAAAAGCCCGTTTAATTAGCCGTTGATAATACTTAACAAGAACTTTTCATTTACAAATATTTTAATATGCACACTACTGTTGCGTTAACTGAAGGTTCTGTCTGTAAAATGTTGACCTTGTATTTTTTTCAGGAATTTTATGTAATTAACTTAGGTCATGAATCGAGTGAATAATCGGTAGGTCTATAATAATTCGGATGTCTCTACATACACCTGGTGCAGTTTTATTGAATCGGGTGCCACAGACAGCAGTGTTCCTTGTTCATGTAGCGAGTGTACCTGTAATTTTCTAGATCGCTAAGCCAGGATGTACTGCCGATAAAAAAAATTTTTGCTCGTAGAAGTATCAAGAGATCATTAAATTAAAATACAACTACTTTGATCGGGCCTCGAACGTTTACCTCTTACACAGGAAGATAAATAGCGTGCTACTATCTACGGCACTACAATATATTAAAGGTCATTTTCATAGAAAATGTTTTTCCAAATTAATATTCTCAATTTTTTCTTTTAATACAGCAGAACTCATCAACCTGTGCCAGTTCTACTAAAAATTATATTTCAAATTAAAATAAATATTTCAGAAATGAAACAAAAGATCTCGTAACATTTCTGCTGGGATATTGCAAGAGAATAATTCACCTCTAAATTAAGAGGGAAAATTATTTTGTACGGTGAATCTAAAAAAAAAAAACAAAACAAAATAATGTTCAACATACGCAATGTTAATTTAAAGAAAATTTTTAAGTTTATGAAAGGAAAATTTTAAACTGATAATTTACGGATAGAGCTGGCAAGAATTCGTTGTCGATATAGTAAGAAACTAAAGCCGGCTCCTACTGATGACAACTGCAATGGAAAGTGCAACAATAACGCGATCAAATATTCAGCGTGTGGTTAATCCTGAATGGGGGTCTTAATTTTAAGATCATGAGTATCCTGTAGAAGGGCGTCACTGAGGCAATTATGCTATATGCAGCGCCTGTTTGGGCGGAGAGGCTAAAGTTTACAAGCTATCGGGACATATTGTTGACGGCTCAACGCCTTAAACTTTTAACGGTAGCGGGTGGCTACCGTATGATTTCACGGGAGGCGATCTTGGTGACTGCGGTTGTGAAACCGATAGACTTGATTGCGTCTGAGTGGCAACAGCATTATATTGCCAAGAAGTTAGGTAAGTTAACGTCTGATAAAGTCCGGGAAATTGAACAACATGGTAATGCTTTGTGGCAGGCCAGATGGGATGAGGCAGAGGGCGGACGTTATACGCATTGTCTGTTTCCAGATGTTGTTAGTTTACAGGGCGCCTCTAGCAGGGTGCACTCGAATAAGTACGTGACGCAATATCTTTCTGGGCATGACACTTTCCGGGACAGGCTACAGAGGTTAGGCCTGGTGGGCTCAGGAATGTGTCCGCAATGCTCAGGAATGTGTCCGGACAATAGATCGATGTACGAGTACATCATCTTCTGTGTGTTTGTTGAAAGTACGAGTTGATACGCACGGAGACTATCTGTCGGCTCGATATTTTCGGGTCGGCGCTGAATCTCCGTATTTTTACACCGATAGAAATGTCAAATGTGGCATTTGCATCGGTGACATCCTGACTGAGGCAAGAACGAGGTTGAGAGATGCCTCTGGCCGAGGTTTGGAAGATGACCTCGCGGTCAGGATATGATGAATTTTCGTATACTCAATAAAAATAAATATCTACAGTGCATTATAAGAAAAAATTAAGAATTTTTTTGAAAACTCATTGAATACTATCTAATCACTCAAGTAATCGAGTTTTTATTTTTATCAAACCTTTATAAAAGGCATTTTATATATATAATTTGCTCTTAGCTTCAAAATTTAATACTTTTAGTGTATTTTATAGCATTTCCAATACATTTCTGAAATATTCGTAATTTGTATGCACCTTATTGATTATTTAATTCTACTGAGTAAAAAAACAACTTTTGTGGATGATTTAAAAATTTCTGTAATTCTTCGGGGTTCAAATACAAAGTATAGGAAGTAATCTATTTGTTGTATTTTTAAGTTTGATAATGTTTTACTGTAACTAATTTACAACTAAAAAATTCACAGAATGTATTTCTTCCCTAATAAGTGGAACGTGTCAATACAAAAATACATTGTTTCGCTACAAAAAAAGGTATTATACTGTTTTAGACCTATTTGTCTCAATATATTTTTACGGGTATGATGCATGATAAAACATGTGAGGGCGATTTCTTTGAGAATAAAAATGTTTAATATACAACTAACCTTTGATGTGGTCAGAATGAAGTCGCTCGTACGACTGAAAATCACCTGCGGTCAAATGGGCTTGGCATTCAAATAAGCAAAATTACATTCTGATCAACGAGTAAGGTAATGAAAAATCATATCTTACTTTTCCTAGTAAGGTAAGCTAAAATTACTTGTGTCAGATCATGTTACATGACCTGACATAATATCTAATGATAATACATAATGACTTGTGATAATACCTATCATATGTATTTTATATATCTAATCGGAAAGATACACAGAAAAATCTAAGCGAAATTCGATTTTATTCTCGAATAAGGGTACCCGGTAAGTCTAAAAAAAAAAAATAATTCGCATATGCCGAGTTTAGAATTACTACAAAAAAATTCACAAGATAAATTTATAGTTCTTAATGTTTTACGTTTTACTGTGCTACTATCAAACCTGTATACACACCTGAATCGACTGTAACAATCACCCCTTAATAAATCTACAGAAGTTATCTAGGAAAACTTAAAAATAAATTATAAACTATTTTACGCCGATTACATGCAAACAAATATTAAGTTTCTTATCGGCACGGTATGATTATATCATCCATTACGAAGTATTTCACGTAAGCTATACTGTAAATTAACCGGAGCGCATTCGGTTAATAAACAAGTTTTGTGCGCTTTTTTAGTGATAAGAAAATTTTAATTTAAAATTAATCTTATTTTCGATAAATATAGAATTTCTAAAAAGACAATAAATATCTATATAAATAAAAATGTAAATGCTCCTTTGTTCAAAATCCTAAATCTCCGAAAGTTCTTCACCGATTGCTTTCAAATTTTGACACAACGTTGCATTCGAATACGCGCGTGTTTTTATATACCTACTATTTATACACCTAAGATGTTACACCTGCGACAGGTAAAAACATACTTTTTTTAAAACAACAACGTTATCTGTTGGACGTAAAAGCAACACGCTATACTAAATATTTTACGATTCCATTTCAATGTTTCCTATATGTGTGTCCGCTATCGATTTAAAAACTACTGGACCGATTTACGCGCGGGGAAAAGCGAGAAATCGAAAAAGGTAAAAGGGAAGGGAATGGAAGGGGAAAATGGGGAAAAAGAAAAAAGAGGAAAACGGGGAAAAGGAAATGGAGAGGAGAAAGGAAAAAAAGAAAATGGAAAGGAGGAAGCGGGAGGGTAAATAAGAAAAAGAGGAATGGGGGAAAGAAAGGTAGAGGGGATGGAAGGGAAAAATGGGGAAAGGGAAACGGTCAAAATGAAAATGGGAAAACGAAAATGGAGAAAAGGAAAAGGGGAAAAGGAAATGGGGTAAAGAGAAAAGGGAGAAAGGGGGAGGGAAAAAGGGAAAGGTTAAATTTTGTGAAGTTCCGTAATGTTCATTTTGTGTTAATGTTTTATCAAACTTTTAATTTTATATATATATATATATATATATATATACATACTAAAATCTAGCAACAGCAAAGCATTGCCGGGTCAGCTAGTATAAAATAAAAAATAAATGTTGCAAATATCAAGTTACTAGTAAATCAATAGGCTTGGTTCATAAAATAAACTTGCACTTTTGAAAATAACGCCAAAATGCTTTCTTTATGATTTATAATAATTATTTTTAACAAATTTATAAAATAACCATTTGATTTCAACGGAATTTAATCATCGAATAAAATAAATTTGAAATTTTAGAGATATAATAAATTGTACATTATGGAAACTAAATTAAAGCTTCACATTTCACTTCCATTTATATGGAGAAGTTTTATCTGCGTTTAATTTGGTATTTAATCTTCTCCAATCATTATTCTACCTGCTTCTTCTTGTATTAGACAATTTTTAACATCCGCCACTCGTACAGGAATTATATCCAGGTTATCACAGACTGTTGCCTTTCTGGCAGCTTCGTCTGTGCTTTCGTTTCCTGCAATACCAGAATGCCACGGAGTCCATACAATTACACATCGCTGTCCTTGTCCATTTGAAACGTACAAAATGGATAGGATATTTGCGATAAGGACGTCCTTAATGCTCTTATTCCGAATTGCAGTAAGTGCACTTAACGAATAGGGACGTATAAGCACTCTTTCTTCGCAGAAATATTTCGAGTAGCGAAGAGCTACTTTAGTATTGCCATGCTGCATGGCAATAAGTTCTGCCGTATAAACACTTGCCACATCTGGCAGTTTCTCAAGAGTGGGCTTCTCCTTTTACATATATGAAGCATCCAACACCATGTTCGATTTTAAAACCGTCAGTATAAATTATAATATGTTCTTCGTAACTACTGACGGTTGATAAAAATTCCTTTTGGATTATTACTACTGGTTTCTCTTTTATTTTTCCACAGGAGAGATCAAATCGTGTATTTACCGCTGATAAAAGCGATGGCGGTATTTCTCTAGTAGAAATTGCTAATGTCTCCGGAAGAGAAATTTCATATTTTCTTATCAATTCGTGATACCGTATTCCAGCAGGTCTGGAATAGGTAGTACGTCGTTTGTATAATGCAGCCAAAGGATGATTGTTATTTATATGGGTAGGAAAGGCCCATATATTTGCTCCATACCTTAGCAATAGGATCTCTCTTTTATAATGTAGAGGCAATATTCCGGCTTCTGACATTAAACTAGTCACCGGACCTGTAAGGAAAGCGCCTGTGGCATATCTTATTCCGCTGTTATGAATTACGTTTAACTTTGGTAAATGCGACTATCTACCGGATGAATATACAATACATCCGTAGTCGAGTTTCGACTGAACCGATGCTTTATACAGCCTCAGTAGGCTCAGCAATTATTATCAGCCTCACTTCATTATCTGAGCCCCAATTGATGTTGGATAAATATTTTATAATGTTTAGGTCTTTTTGCATCTTGATGTTGGATATATTTTGCAATTGATGTTGGATAAATATTTTATAATGTTTAGGTCTTTTTGCATCTATCAATCAAGTTCTGTATATGCAATCCCCATGTAAGGGATTTATCTAGTAATAAACCAAAAAATCCCACATTATCCTTGTATTATATTGGATGGTCGTCGATGATCAAAAGAGGACTTCGGGGAGGAATTCTCTTCCTACAGAAGTGTACACAGCACGTTTTCTGCTGTTCTGTATGATGTTTTCTAATTTGATTAGTAGTTGAGTGGTATTGCCAAAAACCTGCTTGGTGTAAGGATAAGAGACTTTCTTTTTCTAAAATCCAAAAGAGTCGATTATTTTTCATTTTATCAAAACTTTTTTCCAATAGTGCACGTCAATGAAATATAATGGTAACGACTGGGATCTGATAGATTTTTATCTTTTTTTGGAACTGGAACAATATGTGCTTTTTCCACTGCTGCGGGTAAATTACA